>NC_056731.1:1138240603-1138378103 GCF_019279795.1 Protopterus annectens
ACCATGAAGATATAAAGTACTAAATTAATGATACAAAAATACCCAGACATGGGAAGAATGCTTTAAGAAATAGTCATCAAACACTACCTCCCAACTTTTTGTCTCCTAGAATTAGTTTCTTTTTATTTATAGAAATGCCAGTAAAGCTGGCAGTGGTTTCTTTCAGGTCAGTGTTCTGTTAACCACTCTTGTTCACAGCTGGAGCATGAAGTCATACTATCCTGAAGGGAGTGATACCATAATATTTTTTTTTTTTTTGCAAAAGTTTAAATGTCATTTAAATATGTTTTTGTAATTTAAGAATGTATTTAGAGAAGTTTTGTATTTCTTGCACAGAACATATGTGTGTTTAAAGTGTAATGCTAATTATTTGATTTCTGAAATATCTGCAAAGTTCAGCATTGCTTTGCAGCCATGCAGATGTGTGTAGAACAACTGCACTTGAAATTATTACTCCTACCTCCACACGCATTCCTTTTAGACCACACTATTGCTTCACCTGCAGTAATATTTAGGTGAATAGAGAGGTATAGTGTGTGGTTATTTTCATACTGGTCATCTGCTTACATTGATACTATTGCACTTAGCACTGATGTGTTACATTTCTGTCAAAAATTCATACTGCGTTTGAACAGTTTTAATAGCTGGGAAAAATGAAAAAAGCATGGAAGTGTTGAGCATTCAGCTTTCTGTCCTTTGCGTAGGGCATTGTTTACACAGTTCATTGTAAGACTGCTACCTTTTTCCTCCATGCAATGAATACTCTTACATTCATTCTACGCGTGGTGCTCTCTGCCTTTTCATTATAAACTAGTGTCTTTAGGAAACACATTTGCTTTGACTTATATACAGTAAATGTTACTATAATAATTTACCAATAAAAAAAAACTAAATTACAGGAATACAAACATGAAATAAACAAGGATGTCATAAATAGTACATATACCTGTAGTATTATGAATACTTTTTATTTGTATAGATGTTATATGCAACAATATATTACATGTAAAATGCACACTTTCTTGGCCTAGAATGTGGCTGAAAATGATCCATGAGAGACAGATTACCTAGTAGGATTAAAAATTTATATCAGTTAATATAATTAATAATTGAACAACATTGCATTGCTGTGGAAACAGGGTGTTATACAAAGCAGATCAGATCACTTTGGTTACAAATGGACAGTATACTTTCTACACTATTTGCCATGCAATGTATACTGTAACTTGTATATTGTGCAGTGTGCATTATTCATTCTACAGCTTGCATTCTGCAGAAATAATTGAATTCTCCATTATGAAGGATGCATTGAGCAGTACATTCTGGGCAGAGAACATTGAACATGTCCAGCTTGAAGTGCACATTGCACAATATGCATTTTCCAATGTGCACTGTGTATTGTACACTATGCAGTGGGCAATGAGCAGGTTGTACTGTCCAGTGTGCATTCTGTAATATTGTCAGCAGTGTACATTGTGCAGTATGCATTATGCAGTGTAGTGTGCCTTGGTAAGTCTTCTTGTATATTGCTTTATGAGGAACTTCTGGAGGAATTTGACTGTAGACTGACCTTGTAGGGTCTATCATTTCCAAATGATTCATAAAGACTATGTGAGCTAGCCTTTGTTAACATAATAGTAACACACTGTTTGCTGACTCGTAAGAGACGAATGCTGCATAATCAGCTGTTCTCCTTCAAACTCTGCTGCTCTCTATTTTGCGTGATAATTTAATTATCCTAACGCTGACTAGCAGAGTTCTGTCAGAAACTGCAGGTTCTGTATGTCTGACACTGAGATGTGATTGGCATGCATGTCATTTTCAGAACTAATTATTTGTTTACATTCAGGTTTCTCAATCTTAGAGTGGTAGCTGCTGTATGTAGTGACATTACCAAGTGTTCAGTCAATCAGTATTACATGCCTGCTGACCATCTCGCCAATAGTTGCAACTCCATCCATTTCTTACCTGCCAAGTAGGAGACAGTTGTGCTGCAACAGTCATTCAGGCAGCCATCAGGATATCTGAGCATGCCCTGTAGTGATCCTGGTGGTTGGGGTATGCAATGGATTAGCACATGGTTGTCACTCCTTTTTTGCACCCAGTGCAGGCTCACAAATATCTCCCTTTGTAATAAATACCTCAGTATGGTCTCTGGTCTGCACTGATAAACTTGCAGGCAATATGTGTCCTTAATGTATACCCCTCCTCACAGTTCACAGATCAGCACATGCATCTTTGTTTCATGATTGCTGGACTGTTTCATTGTCTGTTTTTATCAGGATGGCAAAAAGGCTGACTGGACTTGCTTTCACTATGACATCTCTGTCTCCTGTGGACTAAAATATGACATGAGCAGCTAGGGTTACCACCTGTCCCACTTTGCGAGGGACAGTCCCTCTTTGGGCAGTTGTGTCCTGCCAAAAAATTGTAAAAATGGCAAATGTCCTGAGATTTTAGGACAAAATTACTTCATATATTTTATATAATAGTTGCATAAAACAGTTATGTATCTGCAAATACCTAAATGTTATAAGAAACAGAATAAGCAACTAAAATGCTATAAGAATAAACTTTTATTTAGGCAAAAAAGTGAAGTTCTGTCCTTTGCACTGGCCGTGGGTATGTTTCAGCCTTCAAAATCTGACGTTTATACCAAGAATGTCCCACTTTGGGCATTTGAAAAGGTGGCAACCCTGTGAGCAGCTTGTTCAACAATTTCTTTCCCAGTACATTTAGGACCTGTGTTTTTCATCTCTTTCTTTGGAGTTCACAGATTAATGTATGCATCTCTTTCCTTGACTGCTGAACAGTACTCTTTGAACTTGAGCAATGGCTGGAAGATTCCTGAAAACTGGAATGAAATGGATACAGTTCTTATCATCTCCAAGTGCACACTTCACTAACAACACTCTTATTATAGGTTGAGGCTTCAGTTCTTTTTAGAGTTTCTGCGATTCAGTTTTTGTGAAGATATAGTCAGAGGACTCCAAAAAATCTGTATAACTCAGATTTTTATTTCATATCAATGGTGACATTGTTTAGTTGAAGTCTTTGAAAGATAGTTTCTGGTGACTGGCCATGTACTTCTGGTATGGTTTTATATACCAGAATACCATGACTGAAGTTTCATATTCCATGAACTCTATGAAATACTTGATTGCAATTGCTTATGAAAAACTTTGCAACTAGCAAAATTCCAGAAATAAGCCTTGCTAAACATGGATTGAAAGTCTGCGATACATACTAGTTTATGTACAAGTTCAAGGTACTTGTCTCTTATGCTGAGATCTGGTTTGGAAAATATAGCTGAATTACTGAAATCATAAATTATGCCAGTAGCTGCTGTAAATACGTTTTAGCTATGCATAGCTATATGCATATTCTATATTTTTGTTTTTGGCATTGCAACAGGAAGAAGATACCCATGGAGATGGACCTTCAGTTTTCCTGTAATCCCTTCGACGTCCAGCTACTGGAGCTTTTGTTCCAGTTTATTACGGCTGTAAGGAAGTAGATGTTAATGTTACTAGAACACTGACTATGCATCTGGTTCAGTTTGAAAATTACCTTGATATTTCTTCAGCTTTCCACTTAATTTTGTTAGATCTGGGTGCATTTCTTGAGCTGGACTGCAACTTTGAGTATTTATTTATTTATTTGTTTATTTATTTATAGGTTGCTAACCAAGAAGTGCAACTCAGGTCCATTACAGTGAGGGCCCAGGATAGAACACTCCTCTACAAGTTACTAATGCAAGTGATATTTTAGTAATACTTGTGTAGGCAGATATGTAATTTACATTATGCTCTCACAGTTCACTAGGTGCATCTTATAAAATATCTTACTGAGACAGTGTTCAGGATGAGTTGAGGAGCAGGAACTATTTGGTTCTTCAAAATCTTATCACTTTTAGATGAATCTCATCAAGGCTGAGCCCCTTTCCTCACTGTATGTGCAACTTCAGGCTTAATTTATAAGTAAGGGGGCGTGGGGCCAAAGTCCTCCAGTATGGGTTAGGGCCGGAAGCCACCTCAACAAATACTTTTTTTTGCTGCAAGCTGACTCTCAGTAATTTTCAGCTCAGCAATTGCAATTAGTAGAGAAACAGTATTAGCATAGGTCTGAAGACTTCCTGTGGTTAAGCAGTGAGCTGTGGTCACATGTTACTACACAGAATGTAGAAGATGTAATTGTCTAATCAGCAGACACACCTGACCTGATTTTTTTTTGTAGCAAAATCTACTTTGAAGAGTGCTTCTTTATAACTTTTGGCTTTCCATCCATACAGCTCCAACTTTTAAATCATTATATTCATTACAATAGATTACATTACCCCCAGAAAAGAATGAAACCATCAATTTGTTTAACAAAATGTGCTTTGCTTTGTGTTTTTTGTGGTCACTAATTATCTTTTTTTTAATGTGGTACACTTTTGGATTAACTCTAAATGGCTTCACCTGTCATTGACTTCTTATTTTATCATCCTTAGAAACCATCCCTCCTTACAAAATAATGCTTCCAACATATAGTCAGTCTGGGCATTTGATGGCCAGCTCTGGTGGTATAAAGGGATAAAGTCCTAACTATGGCCCAGGTAGCCCAAGTTCGATTAGTGGCTCGGGCACCTGGCAGAGCTTTCAAGGGAGGATGGGACAGCATGGCTATTGTCTACTTGTCCATCCTGAGGGGCAGGGAGGCTGCTTTGACTCATCACTTGGGTGACACCTAGGGGGTGCAGTAGGTATTACACCCATGAGACACAGGCTGGTAATCATGTGCTTCCTATATACATTAGCACATAGCCAAGAGAGCATATAAAGGCGTTCCTCCTGCAGCACACATGGAAGAGAAGGTTAGTCTAGTGGGTGATGGCTAGACTGTACCCCAAAACTGGAAGTCAGCCCACTCCCTCTCACCTGACTCTCACAACAAGGGGAGCAAATGGGTTAATGAGGTACATTGGGTAAGAATGAATGGGTCATAGGATGCTTACCTGGACTTGGTTGCCTCTAAACCTCAACAGAATAAATGGACCAATTGTGTAAAGGAACTGGAGCCATTGGACAGGTCTAGTGGTGCATTAAAAAAAATCCATCAAGTTGATCACAAAAAGATGCAGTGGTTTTTACTGGGAACACTGGAGGCCTGTAAGAGCTCATGCCTCAGACTTAATGTACAAGAAAGATCATAGGTAGTAAATCGGTACCAATGGGCTTTTAAGGCCAGAGGAAGGCTTACTCTGAAAAAGATGGATCTTAGCTGGCAAAGTCAAAACATTACCAGGTTACAAGTCCTTTTAATATACTTCTCACTGCTTTTACTGAAAGAACTGGAGTCAACCTTTACATATGTGAGCACATGGAAGTTACTATGAATAAAGACACTCACACATAGCGAAACACAGACAAACATATGTACACACACAAATACATGCACGCACACACAAATGCACACATGCACACAGATACACACATGCATCACAAGGACATGCACACAAACACACACAGATACAGACCCTACACATTGCTTTTATTACTAAACTAATGTGCATGTACTTTTAATTCTGAAAATGAAATTATGGAATACCACATCCATATGTTGGCTAACAAATTAAATCATACCCCTTTTTCTTTGCTTTTCATGCTGTTACTTCTTGCATTTAATTGGTAATAAATGATGCCATTCATTGCATTAATGTTTCTGTAGAAATGCTTTGGTAAGACCAAATATGATGCAAAGCTTAGCTTATTGCTTGCAGCTGTCATCTAAATGCTCGATTTAAGAAAGTCAGATTGTAAATCAAGAATTCGATTGAGTGCTAATGGAAGTGGCTTCAAGGTATATAACCTTTTGCACAACCAGTTTTAGTGTGCCAGTGACACTGCTTTTATTTTCATAGCTGACAAATGCCCTGTTTCTCACTGTGATGGACTGGATCTTCAGGAACTTCCTGTTTTTCTCTTCTGTAGGAAGTGTAAGAAATTAATCACTCTTTCTAAACTTGTTCAAGTCAGATGCCTAGACTGATTTTTTCATAGGAATGGAAATCTTGTCAGGACCACCCACAACTCACAGTTCTTAGTCCAAGCACTGTCACAGAGATGATCCACGAGGGCCATGCCAATTACACTTTCATCTGTCACTTGGAAGAGTGTTAGCGAAGTGCTATACACAAATGTTTCTGATAGGTTAAATAATGGGGTAACTACATCACTGTCATGTCAGAGTGTCATGGTATTTGTATACTGCAACCAGCTTTTAGTGTCACTTTGGAGTGGTTTAGATAAGCGATGAACTTCTGAACAATTCCTCCTGCATGAGAAATGGATCATCTTAAGAAATGGACTGTTGTCATGAAAAGAGCTTAACCATTTTCTTCTTTAATACCTGCCTTCTTGCAGTGACCTTTGCACGCTTCATATTTCTTTGTAAGCTGGTAATCATAATTGACATGAGAGGTATGTATATTCAGATAAAATATAAGTGGTTGTTGCTAAAGTGTGGATAAAAATTGCCTTGTGTAATGAAATAGCCAAAGGAATTTTGATAAAATGAAATCATTAATTCAGGAGCATAGCCAAAATTGTTGTTATTGTTTGCCAGCTTCCAGAATAGAGCCAAATATCCAGTAAGTGTAGCTCCCCCAACCCATCCCCACATCCCAAGACAGTGCATGTTTCTGGACAGAATGCCTTTCCACTGTTGTAAAAAAATAAATTCTGAAATGGCAGGCCACGCAGACACACACACAACATTTAGACAACCAGCCATGTTGGAAACAAAAAACGGAATATTTAAAACCATAACCTATGACAAATATACTTTTTAGGGTTTTAATTACATTTCTATGGTCTCTCTTTGCACAAACTGTTCATTATTTTATGCATGGCATATGCCTTGCTATGTTCATGTAGTGAGTTACAAATGGCACATGAGTTCAGCACAGAATGGCTCTTTTACAGGTCTTTTAGTGGTAGTGAAAGGAGATTATGGCTGGCACAATATCTTCAGGCTTAGCAATGGTAGCTCAGGACGGCTCAATACTTCCACATCACTGGACTCTAATCTCAATTGGACTATACGTCTTTTAGGTAAACTGGTTTATCTGCTAACTGTTGTCTGTATTTTACATATTGAAAGAAACATTTATTAAGCAGTTAGAAGTGAGGATGTCTGCATAAAGTTTGCAATTTTAGACATGGATGCACTCATACAGATACAGAGATGGACACAGACAGAGATACTGGGAGAGAGAGAGACACACACACACACACACACACACACACACACACACACACACACACACACACACACACACACACACACACACTCATGCACACACGCACACACACACGCGCACACACGCACACACACACACACACACACACACACACACACACACACACACACACACACACACACACACACACACACTCATTCAAATGATTAAATAATCAGTCTTCTCAACTTTATCCATTCCATCCTTAAACTAACTGCTAGCTAGCATCAAAGACTTCTTGGTCACTGGTTCTGTACTCTGGAATGAACTGCTTCCCTTCAATGTGTGTTTACAAAACTTTACTTCTTCTGTAAATTAAATGACTTCTATGTCTAAGAGAGTGTGATGTAGTTGTAATACAGACATATCCTGTGTGAGATTCTGCTGTTCAGAGAAAGCTTGTTGTTTTAATAAATAGCTTTATTGATTACTGTTACTGTACATTACTTTGTACAATCTCTCTGGTTTGTTTCACATTGCTAGTTCATGGTTGCAAAGATCTGCTTTGTAATGAGAATAGAGAATTAAATCCAATGTGTTTTAGTGAATAATGAACAATATTGCAAAGAAGAGATCATATCATCAAGATAAAAATGCAGTTTGGGTTAGTGTTTATAGCACAGAGCTCTGACCCTACACATACATGTTTGAATTATAAGATCCTCTCATTCAGCTTTTGAGAGTGAAATTAGCTATTAACATATGATAAATAGTCTCTGCAACATTCTGTTGGTTTAATATTTCATAGAGTCATAGAGCTTACATGGCAGAGTCAGTCCCTGGACCATAAAAACCTTGCCAATACCCACTCTCACAAAGCACCTCCTGCCTCCAAAGGACAAAACAAGCCAGTCTCAGGATGAATTTACAGGTGCCCCTCCCATAGCTCTCAACTGTCTAGATTTTCACAGAATGTCCAGATTTTTGCCTCATATTTTTGGTCTGCTCCTCATAAAATGTATGCTTTTCTGGCAAATCACTGGGATGATCTGTGGATTGAAGTCACTAAATAATGGTATACATTTGGGTTTCAGACTTCATATCCTTCAGAAAAATGCATGCTAACACAAATCCTGTTATTCTAACAACTTTCTAAGTTTATAAGAGCAATATTTAAAATCTGTCCCTATTTTTGGGCCTTTGTTCCCCCATTATGTCAGGCTTTGTCCAGATTTATCATGCTAAGAGGTATGGCCCCTCCCATTGTCAATGTTTTCCTTAAGTGATGTGAGGGTTATCACTCTGTTTAAAACATAGCATACGATTGTTCTGGAGATGGAGAAGTGTTGAGCAGTACTTTTTTTCTTCCAGTATCTTAATTATTTGTTGAAGAATATTTAGGTCTTTGTTTTGAGTGTTTGTGGACCCATTTATTTTGTGGATGTGTAGGAGAGCAAGGATGGTTGGGTCCTTAACAGCATGGAACGTTAAACGTAAATTACCCCGCAGGAATCTCGAGAGACAAAGTACAGGGAGAACTTCAAGGCTGTCTTGGAAGCTGAGGGGCTTTAGTCCACTGGTATTTTTAGCAAGGAAGATTTGGGGTCTTCCTGGCTACATGATATGTTTGGTTATGTTCTATAACCATATGATCAGACAGTGCATAGAGGAATAACTTTGTTTAACTTGGATATATTTCCTTTATTTTTTTTTAATTTGTCTAGATAGAAGGATTTTAAATTATTGTTGCTACATGGTGGTTAAAGAACAGGGACAGTGAAGGTGCAGAGATATCTGATGACCATATAAGTCTGGGGTGGGGTACCAAAGTGAGAAAGGTACACTTGTTTGCACTGAATTTAGGACCATTTATAATTCACCACTGATTTTGTATGTTAGTCCTTGCTGTGACAACATGGTATCAGATGCTGAATGAACAACATCAGCCAGCCTGCAGTCATAGGTAGACTTATTTAGCTTTATATCTGAGTTAGTGGTCTAGAGAAACAAGAAGTAGATGCTGAACAGAAAGGGTCCCAATACTGTGTTCTGAGGAATACCACAAGTTCCAGTTTTGAATTCTGAAGTGACACTTGCTACGTTTACTATGTGTCTTCTATTTTTCAGCCAGTTTGCTAGCTCGCTTTCAACATAAGGGTCTACATTTAGGCCTTTAAGCGAAATTGCATTTCCATCGTGGGGAATAGCATTAAAGACCTTGGCCAATCTATATATATACTGTATGAACTGCATGCCTTCTATCTACAGCTTCAGTGGCTTTCTTAAGGAAGTTTAATTTTTGTAATTCTATGCCAGTAGACATGCTCTCACTTTGATAAAATCATATTGCTACAGATCTTGAACAATAAGATTTTTTATAGCAAAGCAGAAACTTATAAAATCAGATCTAATATGTTCCATAGCTTTGCAAATTAGGTTTATTAGGTGTTATGTCTATAATTCCAGGATCTAAGGTGAGTGTATCATTATGGCAAGGCATAACTATAGCCATTTTTCATACCTCAGGAACAAATCCTGTGACTATGTTTCAGTGTTAGGAGGCCATTCAGAGAAAGTATATTTTGCACAGTTAATGAAGCAACCACAGACGTGGTATTTTTAATCTCAGAGAGTATAGCTAGGATGTCTTCCCTGATATTCTTGAGGGAGGAAGGGACTCAGGAATTTATGGAACTTCAGTGACTTTCTGGAATGGTGTTGGCATTAAATTTATCTGACAGACTGTTAACAATATCTTAGTGTCAAAGTGGGTAATACCACTTTGAATTAATTAAGATAATTGCTAAGTGTTATTACAGTAAACTCTCAGTTAACCAGAACTCAAGCTTCTTCTTCTTTCAGCTTTTCCGAGTTAGGGGTTGCCACAGCAGATTACCTGTCCGCTCATGATTGGTAATGGAGTTCTACAGTGTCAAGTTGCCAGCCCAGCACCCAACCTTCCACAGAAGGCACACACACAGCACTCACACCTAGGGCCAATGTGGAGTATCCAATCCACCTACAGCATGTCTTTCAGATGAAGCTTGAGCACCCAGAGGAAACCCACGTGACCACAGGGAAGACCTGCAGACTCCACACAGAAGGCTCCCCAGCCAAGGATCGAACCAGAGAGCCTCTTACTGGGAGGTGGCAATGCTAACCACTGCATCACTGCTGCCGCTCAAACAACTGGCAAAAAATATCAAAGAAATACAGTACAATTTTCATGTGTTGCACTTTCTGTTTTCCCCCAGCAGAAACATATCTTACGTTTTTAGAGTTTTAGAGATTTAAAATGGAAGATAGGAATAAATTCCCTCTCTCCCCAACCTGAGAACAAATCAAACCAAACAAATATTATAGGGTACAGTATTAGACAGACCTTTTTTAATAGTAACTCTCAAGCAACCAGAAACTACAGTTATCAGGCATCTACCAATCCCCATAAGTGCAGGTTAACTGAGAGTTTACTATAGTCAATTGTCCGATTTAGTTAAAGATCAAGTGCAAAGTATTTTTTTACCATTTCTTTTTGTTATAATTATGTCCTAATCTTATAAATTGGCCTTTCTTATTATAAACTATGTGTGTTTATTCTTTTTACTTTCATCACTTAAGTGGACCTATATTTATTAAGTTTAGTAAACTGGTGTTTCTGTATACTGTATGATCGACATCTGAACACAGCGTTAGAAACTCACAAGAAATGTAGAAACTGTTGAAGCTGAACACTGCAATCACTCGTATACAAAAGGAAGGAACTGATCCCAGCACTTGTACAATGGCAAACAGGGATGTGCAATAACCAGTACAAGTGCTGGGATCAGTTCCTTCCTTTTGTATACGAGTGATTGCAGTGTTCAGCTTCAACAGTTTCTGTATACTGTATGATGAAAAACTGTCCAATTACTTCCTGATTCCATGTCATCCAGCTCCACCTCCTGATGATACAATAGACGAAAGAAACAGTTCTGTAGTGGGTTGGCGTGTTTTCTTTAGTCTGCAGCAGATATTATTACAAAGTAACCAGAATGCAGCACAATCATTTACTCCAGCGTTTTCAAAACTGGGGTCCATACGTTAAACTCAAGGGGTCCACGAGCTCACTTGCACCCACCTGGCTTTCGGGCATCATCCATGACCCAACCCTGTAAATGGAGAAAGAAAAAAGAGAAAAGTTGCGCCGCTCATCCACAATTTATTTAAAAAAAAAAAAAAAGAAAGAAACTTCCCTGTTTGCAGCTGAGCAGTGGCTAAGCAGCTGCTTGCCCTTAGTTTTTAGAGGAGAAGAAGGAACAACTTCCATGTTTGCGGCTGGTGCTGAGCAGCTGCTCACTTGCCCTGTGTTTCTGCCAGCAGTTAGAACTTGGAGGGACATTTAAACAACTGCTCTGTACGCTCCAGGTAAGACAGATCCCGTATTTATGTTGGTCGCTGTATGGGTAGGGGTCTGCTCTCTCCATTTTGCCAGCAAATAGAAATTAATGCAGAACTGATGATCGATCCAGACGATCTTGTTGACAGAACTTGAAGGTATTTTTTTTTTTTTTTTTTTTATATCAAGGCTTTAATAAGAAGCAGTGCCTGAGTGCAGCTGTCAGTTGACCAGATATTCGCAGAATGTGCCAGATTTTTGCCTTATTTGGTCTGTTTCGCATAAAATGGGGTTTCTCTGGCAAATCATTGAGGACTGAAGAAAATAATGGCAGACTTTTGAGCTTCAGATTTCATACGTTTCAGAAAAGTTTACAAGAGCAATATTTAAAATGCATCCTTAGCTTTGGCCCTTTGTTCCCCACATTATGATATGGTTTGTCCATATTTCTTGCGCTGAAGAGGATGAGAGGTATTGTGTGTGTGTGTGTGTGTGTGTGTGTGTGTGTGTGTGTGTGTGTGTGTGTGTGTGTGTGTGTGTGTGTGTGTGTGTGTGTGTGTAAGAGGGAAAGAGGTGTGTGTAACCAGCTGTCCAGGTTTTTGCAGAATGTCCATATTTTTGCCTCATATTTTCACTCTGTTTTTAATAAAATTGTGTTTTTCTGGCAAATCCCTGGCAAATCATTGATGACTGAAGTCAGAAAATAATGGCAGATATTTGAGCATCAGACTTCATAGCCTTCAGAAAATTTGTACTAAAGCAAATCTTGTTGTTCTAGTAACTTTCTAAGTTTACAAGACCAAATATTAAAATGTGTCCTACGTTTTGGCTCTCTGTCCCCCCATTATGGCAGGTACATTTTTCAAGAAATTTAGTTTCAAGTGCATTTTTAAGGAATTGTGAGCTTCAAGGGAAGAGAAGTTTACAGCTGCTCATGCTAAGTCTGTCTACAATGTGTAACAAATTTATTTAGCTAGTTAGCAAATAGTATCACTATTGTGGTGGAGCCTTTTAAAACTGTGTTAGTAGCACAACAGGTAACATACTTGGATTTTAATGCAGAAGGCTGTGGGTTCTTCTCCCACAGCATGTTGATACTATTTTGCATTTTTAGGAGGTGGGTACTGAAGTCCTGAATACGTCTTCTTTTGGATAAGATGCCTAGTAACTATGAACCTGTTTTCAGTTTGCCATTCATGTAATATTGCTAGCAGCAACCTTTTCATTAGTTACAGGTCTCTTTAAGGTGGAATTATTCAGATGACTTACCTCTGCAGAGATTGCGCTTATTGACTGATATTGGTGGATTGTAATGACAGAAGTTTGAGTGGCCCTTTATGGTTGAAATGTTCTCAATTGGGCGGTTTTGTCATTATTGGTTCATATGTTTTTTCACTGCTTACTGGAAAATGTGCAGAACTATGCAGTTAAAACACATACTACCAAGTGGTGCTGTATTATATAAGGGATATAATTTAATTATTGTGTATTAAAATGTAATTATACAATCAGAAAGGTGAATCAAACAACTTTTGCATGCTCCTAAAAATGTTCGCAAGGTACCTATGCTTTGAAAACAGCCCAAAGGTAAACCTAATCTACCGGCCAGATGCATTTTCTTTGAATGTGGGTTTCAATGCTGTTTTAATGAATGTGAGTTTCAAAGGCAGAGAAGTTGTAATGTTAAGTCTGTTTTCATTGAGACTATATTATTTTGTTTAGATTTAGCAAATGTCTGTTTAGCTTTAGCAAATGTCCATCAGTGTTTGTGCTATAAAATTTGAAATACAAGTTTTAAATTAACTCCAAACTTCTGTAATCATTGTAGAAGTAAAGCAGAAAACAGTATGCACACTGAGAATTTTGAACAGTGTTTATGGCAACTGGGGAGAATTAGCCAAGTAATGACTGCGTGGAAAGCTCACCAGACTCTGCTACACTTTGCTGTGAAGGAAAGGTTAGTTTGCTTTTTATTTGTTGTATTTTGTATTACTTTATTGCCTTTTTATATTCTGAATACTGTGATTTGCTTTCTTTACCTTGTGTTTTACTTGTATTCTGCTTTTAACTGCATATTAACACTTCAAAAAAGACCACAGCTCTGTCTCTTGTCAGGCAGAAATTTTTTACCACCCACCTACCCGCTTACTGTCGTGTTCTTAAATACCACTGTCTTTCTAGTTGCCTGCCTCTTATGTTAATTTGACCATATATCTCATTTCCTCTCTGCTTTCACTGGATTGTGTGAGTAAGCACAAAATTATCATTTTGTGAAATCACTCCCCTTCAACTATTTAAATTTATTGGCCATCCTACTGTATTCCATAGTACCAGAATACAAAAGTGACCACCCTCTTTCAATCTATCTTGCTGTTTTAAAAATAGTGACTCTCCACTAAACCTTAACTTTTAAGACAGGTAAAACTTAAGTTTCCTACTTTCACATCTACATTATCTAGTGCTCACTGCAGTGTTTAGGATAAACCATTTTTTTCATCTTACCTTTAAGCATCCCTATGACTAGCACTTGCTCTAATACCTGCTGGAAATCACAAGGAAGCCTTAAACTGATACAAGCACTCAACTCTCCTTGTTAATAAGGAGAAATTAATTGTAGGCACTAAACAGCCTATAATTGCAAAGTACCTTGCTAAGGCAAGGGAAAACAGCTCCTGTACTTTACAAAAAAAGCACCAAACCAGGCATGTCCAGGGGTCAGCTTCCGGTGATTTCTCCTGTCCACCTGGTGAATCTGGGCATACTGGGGCAATGCAGCAATTGCCTCATGTACACAGACAACCCTCTCCTCCTACCACCCAATATTACAACCTGTGAGAGATGCACTTACATAGCCAAACTGGAAGCAAAGCTCTCTCCACCCAAGATTGTGCTAGACAGTCAAGAGGAGAAGGTTAACACCTGCACTACACCTCAAGCAACACATAGCCCTTTTAAACCCACACCACCAACACCCACACATAGCAACATTAAATCCACATATGCGGAGGCCCATAACTGTAACCTGCCCAAGCAACAAGGACCTCTGAAACTGAAATGCAAACAAACACCAATCACAACAAAAGTGTCACATAGCTCACAACACCAGTGTGCCACCCAGCAACAGCCCTTAAGGCAAGACAACGTACATAACACTTTAGTCATAGGTGACTCTATAGTCAGGCACACTGATGTTCCACTCACCAAGCTGAACAACGAGAAAATTACAGTCAGCTGCCTGTTGGTTGCAAGGATCTGCCACATAATGCATGCACTCAAGCCACTCCATGTTGGAGTAAATGACTTGAGACGTACCTCCCTGGACTACATGAAATGACCCTAGCCCTGAGTAGCATCCTGCCTTTGCCCAGAATGATACCATAATATAAGAACAAAATGATTGACTTCAACAATTGGCTAAGCTTCTGGTGTCATTCAAAGGGGATCCAGTATCTGTCTGCCTGGGACGACATGATCGACAGTCCATGATGCTTTGCCAGAGATTGTCACCCCTGGGATTCAGGTTACTGGCTAAGGCTCTTGCCACCCCTATAGTGCCTTTTTTAGACAAAGTTCAAAGGACAAAACCACTACCGTAACAGATACCAGCATGCAAATTCTGAAGGTAATGCTACTCAATGCTAGAAGTCTAAACCTCAAAATGCACTTTCTCGAGGCACTCCTAAAAATGGAGAACATTGATATCTGTGCAGTAACTGAGACCTGGTTCAAGGCTCCAGAGAGTACCACTGCAATACCAGGCTACAACTCTTACCACACTTTTCGGCCATCAAACCAGGACCAAAACACTAAAGGTAGAGGAATGTCCATATTCACCAAGGATATTCACACCACCAGGCTAGTTGCCCAACACAATGCATCTGAAATTTTCCAGGTGCAACTAACACTAGGTAAGACTGCAATCCAAATTGTAGCTTGCTACAGATCCCCCACCATGCCCCAAGATTCTCACTACACCTTTCTAAACATACTGGAAAATATTAAGATACATCCAAACACCCTAATACTGGGTGATTTCAACTACCCTGCCATTAACTGGGAAAACTACTCATGTATCCTGCCATTAACTGGGAAAACTACTCGTGTACCAACACCTTTGCCCAATGGTTCTTGGAATTCATAAATTCCAATGCCCTGGATCAACTAATCCATAGTCCCACCAGGGGCTCCAATATCATAGACCTGGTCATTACCAACTTGAGAAATCAATGCTCCACACCTATGGTCAGCCCCTCATTGGTCAGGTCGGACCATAAGCTAATCACCCTTAACATCCACATCCCACCCCCACCCCCTAGTAAGGAAACCTCCATAAAAAACGTCTCCAAAGCCAACTTCATGCTACTCAAGTCAAAAGTGACAAACTTCATGACACCCATGCAGACCGGGAACTGAAAGTTTGACTGCTGAATTCTACACTATGGCACTGTACGAGCACATCCACTCATGCATGAATCATGCCATCCCAAATAGAACCAAGATGCCCTCCTCCAAAAAAGGAAGCCAATCTGGTGGTCCCCTGCCATAAACAAACTTTTCAACAAAAGGAAGAAACTGTTGCAGAAAAGAGGAAAATCCCAGGATGCAAAAAACTCCCTTACCAGCCTCAGTAAGAAGCTGAGATCCCTCATAAAAATCCACCAAAGCTAGTTATGAAAATAAAATTGCCAAAGATTCCAAAGACAACCACAAGGCATTCTATAACTATGTCAAGAATCTAAATGTCAATGCTCAGATCTGCTTTGAGCTACAACAGAATGGTATTAAATATACTGATCCCAAGGATATTGCCAATATCCTGGCAGATCAATTCAGTGCCATATTCACTCCCCTCTCACCCCCTAAACTGCCCATCTCAATACCGGAAGATTGCCAAATTCCAGTAATAACGGCCACAAAGGTAAAAAATGCACTCTCCAAAGCTAAGAATACAGCATGTATGGGACCAGATGACATCCCGGGCTGTGTATTACATGAACTACAAAATGGACTGGCACCTCACCTAAGTGTCATGTTTAATCATAGCCTCACCTCAGGCTTTGTGCCCACTGAGTGGCTACAGTTATCCCACTTCACAAGGGGGGATCCACCTTGGATCCTGGGAACTACCACCCTATCAGTCTGACGAGCCTGATCTGCAAAGCCATGGAACGTATTATCATGGAACTTATAAACAAAGACATTGGCAACTTTCAAACACTAGACCCCACCCAGTTTGGGTTCATAAAGGGCCGATCTTGTCTCCTGAACCTGATTGACTTCTTTGAATCAGTCTCCAGAGCCGTGGACAAGGGTAAGGCGGTCCACACAGCCTATCTGGACCTCACCAAGGCCTTTGACACCATCCCCCACTCTGGAATCATAGACTTACTAAGCTGACCATTAATCCCTATGTCACTCGATGGGTTGCCAACTGACTTACTGACAGAACCCACACTGTAAAAGTAGCCGACTCCAAATCCAGCTCCAGACAAGTGACAATTGGAGTACCTCAGGGTTCAGTCCTGGGACCACTCTTGTTTGGCATCTACTTCTCTGAAGTACAGGCCAACACTAAGGGACTCTGGCTAACAAAGTTCGCAGATGACTGCAAACTGGGAGCCATTACTGAATCCCCAAATGATGTGGATACTCTACAAAAGGGCCTTACAGAAACAGATGCTTGGTGCCAGAGCCATGGGCTCAAGCTCAATGCCAAGAAATTTATAGTTACCCCCAATGGGAAAAAACATGTACCCATGAATTACCACATAGGTGGCAGTACACTAAATACTGAAAGTTTGATAAGACACTTAGGGACACAGGTGGACAGTGGTCTCACCTTCAATAACCCCATCGCCACAACAGTCAGGAAATCCTTCTATGTGGCACACCTCATCACTAAGGGTTTTTCATTCAGAAAAAAGGAGGTTATTGTCCCATAGTACTCATCTGTCATTAGACCCATTATAGAACACAACGCCCCATTTGGTATGTACCTCTCAAGACATCTGCAACAACTGGAAAGGCCGCAGAAATACATCACTAAAAGAATCACAGGCCTAAAGCAGATGCCCTACGCTGACCGCCTTAAAAAACTCCAGCTATACTCTGTCGCATATCGTCTACTCAGAGGCGATCTCTGCTTAACATACAAGGCCATGTCAAACCCAGAGCTGTTGGACATGCTACACTTAAAGAAATCCCAATCCCTCAGAACCACATGCTCCAGGGATCTAAACCTTGTCATCACAATAAACAAAACATGCTGAAGGGATAGTTTCCTGACCCAGAAACTCCCCAGACTCTGGAATAGACTACCCATACATGTCAATCAGAGTGCCTGTTTGGCCCTCTTCAAAAGGAACCTTGATGATTGGTTGGGAGAAAGGGAATTCACCTCGGGGATCACGTCAGTCGCCCTGCTAGACAGGGGTCCAGGGAAGTAAATAGTGTGGGAAGAAATAGCCAGGGAATTGTTATGGCTAGGCTTGTATAGGCCCTAGGGCTGATAGCCTAGTACCAACCTATGAACCTATGAACCTTTGGTGGTGGTGGGGGCTGATTGGGGAGTTTGGGGGTTGATCCAAATGTAACATATGTGTACTGCTGCCGATAGGGGTCCGTCAAAATGTTTTCCTTTATAAAAGGGGTCCTCCAGCTTGCAAAGTTTCGGAACCACTGATTTACTCAGACGGTAAATCAAAAAATAAATACAGCTATATTCAAGTGAAATGTAACAAAATATGATGGAAAATGATAAGATTCTTAGTAAGGTGTATAGTGTTTGACATACAGTGTAATAAAATATATGTAAAATAAATAAATCATTGCCTACCAATGGACTGATTGATCAGTTGTGGGGAAAAAGCTACGGATGTGTGAATCATCTCAATGGCAGCCTTACTGTACAGTGCGTTTGTTATATTGCAAGGAAATAGTGCTGGAAAGAAAATATTTGGAATAATTTGCACATCTGAGAAAATTATGAAGCAGTAAAGTAATAATTTCATAGCAGACAACTGTTTAGTGCAGAGTGATAGAGAGCTGTTTACTATAGTGCTACATTGGTGTTATTATGCAAGTACAATAAACTTTACTAGAAATGTATCTGTAGTACCACAATCATGTTCCAAAGTAAGGAAAAAGATAAACTTAAGTGCTTCTCTAGTGCAAGACCTGAACTCAACAGTGCTCAGGGGTGCTTAACAAAAATCTTCTTAATGGCCCCTATGTTTGGGTCTTGCACTAAAGCAGCACTTGAGTTTATCTTTTTTTCCTGATTTCGGGACATAACTGTGGCACTCTACACACCACAAATAAATTCCTAGTAAAGTTTAATGTACTTGGCATACAGTGTAATAAGACAGATGTCATACTGTAGTAAACAGTTGTCTACTAAGGAATGATCACATTACTGCTTCTTCAGCATTACTGATGCATAAACTATTCCAAACTTTTTCTTTCCAGCACTAATTCTTTGCAGTATAACATACAAACTCACTGTACAGTAGACCTGTCATTGAAGAGATTCACGCATATGTAGTTTTCTCCCTAAAGATAATTGATCAATCTATTGTTTGGCAATGATTTACTAATTTTATATCTGTTGTATTACACTGTATGCATACCTCTCAAATGTCCAAATTTTTGGCTCATATTTTTGGTCTGCTCCTCATAAAATTTGTGGTTTTCTGGCAAATCTTTGGGATGATCTGAGGACTGAAGTCACTAAATAATGACATACACTGAGTTTCAGGCTTCAAATCCTTCAGCAATGTATGTTAAAACAAACCCTGTTACTCTAGCGACTTTCTAAGTTCACAAGAGCAATATTTAAAATACGTCCCTAGTTTAGGGCCTTTGTCCCCCCATTTTGTTGGGCTTTCTCCAGATTTCTTTCACTAAGAGGTTGAGAGGTATGACTATGTCAAGCACTATACATCTTATTAAGAATATTATCCTTTGCCATCTTACTTTTGTTACCTTTCACTTGAATATAGCTACATTTATGTTTTGATTTATTGCCTAACAATGTGCTGCATTCTGACTTCTTTTTGATAAATCTGCTGCATTCTACAGAAAATGCACCTAAGCGCTACAAACAATTTTTTTCCTTCTGCTGCATCATCAGAAGGCAGGACGAGATGACATGGAATCAGGAAGTAATTGAAATTACTCAGCATACAGTAAACAGAAACACCAGCTTATTAAATTTAATACATATAGGTCCACTGAAGTAACTAAAGTAAAAAAAACTATACATTTTAGAAAAAGAAAGCCCAATTTACAAGACGAGGGCATAATTATAACAAAACAAAGTGGCAAAATAAAAACCTTTGCACTTGATCTTTATAGAATGATTTATGATTATCTTTTTCTTAAATTCTAATTTTAATTAATGTTCTGCTCTGATCTTACTTTACGGCAACCTTCATATTTTTTTATCTTTTTGACAGAGTATTTAATGTAGTTAGATTTTAAATACTTTGTCAAAAAGATAAAAAAATATGAAGGTTGCCGTAAAGTAAGATCAGAGCAGAACATTAATTAAAATTAGAATTTAAGAAAAGGATTGACAGAGTATTTAATGTAGTTAGAATTTTGTATTGTGGTGGTGGTGCTACGGTAGCGTTGTCGCCTCACAGTAAGACGTTGTCCTGTTCGATTCTCAGCTAGAGCGTCTTCTGTGTGGAGACATGAGTGAATGGGCGTACCTTCGTTGAAGGTTGTGCATCAGGGCCGGCAACTTGGCACGTAAAAATCTACTGCCAATCATTAGTGGACTGGAGTTCCGCTGTGGTGACCCCTAACCGGGAAAAGCTGAAAGACACAACAACATTTAATGTAGTTAGATTTTGATTTATTATAAACCTTAATTATTTTTTTTTTTAGACAATTTATTAATGCTGGTATTCCACCAAGGTGGTTTGCTTTTATTTTCTCCAATATATCTGGCTCTTATTGAGACCTCTTAGCTTATGCTGATTGTTAAATGGGAGTAAAATTCACTGACATAAATGACAGCTGAGCTACATGTGAGTTGGGAATCTTGCAGGTGAATTTTGAGAGCTTATCATATAGATGTAAATTTTTTGTTTTGTTGATGCTATTGAATTCAGAGTTGTTCTTTGTGGTGGGTTTAGATGTACTAAAGGAGATAATCTCTGACTTATTCTTGGATTTTACCAGAGATGAGGATATTATTGGAGTAATACTATCAGGCATGATATTAGTGAAAATGAGGATAAGAAAAATTTGACTTCAAGTGCACTGGTTACCTTTTGTACAAGGAACTTAATTAAAATTTGCTGACCCTAAGAATCTTTGGTATACCCAAACTTTGTGGTATAGGTATCCCAGTTAATTATGATAGAGTATTTACATAAGTCAAGGCCAACCTCAAGGGCATCTGGCTGACCAAGTATGCAGATGATTGCAAACTAGACACAGTTATAGAATCCAGCAATGACACAAATACCCTCCACAAAGGCCTGACTCAGACTAATAACCATCGCCAGAGTCACAGACAAATACTCGGTGCCAAGAAATGCAGAATAGTATCCTTTGCAAGGACAGCTACCCCTGGAGACTACCACATTGATACTATACTCCTATGAGTAGACCAAGTGGTCAGGAATTTGGGAACACATGTAGACAGCAACCTGGCCTTTGACTATCATGTATTTATGGTAGTAAGGAAATCATTCTATATTGCTGAACTTATAAGCAAGGATATGGCATCTATGCCTAAGGATGCCATTCTTCCACTGTACCTGACCATTGTCAGACTAGTTACTGAGTGCAGCACCCTCTTTGGTATATACCTGGCTAGGCACATACAACAACTGAAGCATTCACAGAGGTTCCTCACAAAAAATACATGGTCTAAACAACATGTCCAACTTGGACCATCAAACAGCCCTATCCAATTACTTGGTGTCCTATAGATTACAAAGAGGCGATCTATACTTGCCATACTAAGTATTTTCTGATCCCACACTGATGGACACGATGCACATTTACAAAAACAAATAGCATTTGAATTACTCACTACAGGTATCTAAACATTGTCTGAAACATAAATAGCACATGTTGGAGGGAAACGTATGTGTCTCAGAGACTACTCTTTCCCTGGAACAGGCTTCCCATCCATGTGAACAAAGTTCTTCCTTATCCCAATTCAAGAATAACTTGGACCAGTGGATAGAGAAGTGGAAATGTACCCCTGGTCTGGCACCAGTGTCTCTGGTAAACAGAAGCAGCCAATAAATGCTTGACTACCCATGCCCAAGCCTACCTATAAAAATAACCCTAGGGTATCAAAACTTGTCAGATACATGTGGGAAATGTGGCTAGGCTTAAAAAGGTCTACTGGGGTCATTAGCATAGTAATCACCTATGAACCTATGCATGTATCTATGTATGTATGTGAGTGTGTGTGTGTGTGTGTGTGTGTGTGTGTGTGTGTGTGTGTGTGTGTGTGTGTGTGTGTGTGTGTGTGTGTGTGTGTGTGTGTATATATATATATATACACACACACACACACACACACACACACACACACACACACACATGCACAAACACACATATATATAAATAATCATTTACCACTTATGAATATATATATATATATATATATATATATATATATATATATATATATATATATATATATGGTTCCACTTCATATCATCGAATTACCATTTCATCGAATTGCAAATCAATGAGACCAAATCATTGAAAACTCATTTAATTGAATCTCAAATCATTGAAAACTATGAAGCAACTACAAATAACATCCCAGACACTTTGTACTATGTTTATGCAGGGGGGCAAGCCCCCCTGCACCCCCTATGTGGGGGGCTCTGCCCCCACACCCACCGTAATTAAATATACCAACTCCAAGGTCGCACTACAGTGGGGTTAGGAAATTACCTTTTCCCCCCACTGTAGTGCGACCTTGGAGTTGGTATATTTAATTATGGGGGTTGTGGGGGGTGCAGGGGGGCTTAGTAGTAAAAACATTGTGGAATGTTATTTGTAGTTGCTTCATAGTTTTCACTGATTTGAGATTCGATGAAATGAGTTTTCGATGAAATGAGTTTTCGATGATTTGCAATTCGATGAAATGGTAATTCGATGATATGAAGTGGAACCATATATACATACATATATATATATATATATATATATATATATATATATATATATAGATACATATATATTGGTCCCTGTCAGTTGACTGAGTTTTAAGAAACTCAAAATGTATATGGTCAAGACCATATGATCAAGTTTTTGAAAAATCAAAGTTTTTGATTGGAGATAGCGGTACAGCAAGGATTGGGAAATTTACCATTTTCCTCACTGTAGTTCAGTCTCAGAGTTGGTGTATACAATTTGCAAGGGGTATGGGGTGCACCCTGCAAAAATGTAAAAAAAAAAGGTAGATGCTTGTGTTTTTTGTGTTTTTTTTTTTGTATGTTGGAGTTTTTGGAAACTCGATCATATGGTCACGACCATATGAATTTTGAGTTTTTAAAAACTTTATCATCTGACATAGAGCCATGTATATATAAATATATATGTGTGTGTGTCTGTGTGTGTGCGTGTGTGTGTGTGTGTGTGTGTGTGTGTGTGTGTGTGTGTGTGTGTGTGTGTGTGCATGTGTTTTATTTAAGGAGCCCATCAAACCGATGTTTTAAGTAAGCACATTAACGACCATATTCCAGTCCAGTGATAACACTTCATTTTTTAACAAATAACTTTATAGGTTTGTTATTTTTCAGCCTTTATTAAATTAGCATTTAAGACATAGGCAAACAAACCTTAACAGAAAAAAAAATCATACTAATGTTTTTTTTCCTTTTATGTGCATTATATATCACATATCTTTTCTTTCTTTATAACTGCCATCAGTGTAACATTACATAATTTGCTCAAGTCCTGCCTTCCCTTTAACCTCACTCCTCCTTCTTCTCCTGAACGTTGTTCTCCATGTATTGTTCAAATAATTTCCATGTATTTGTGTTTAATTTGCTTCTTCCCCTTTCTAAAGATCCCTGTTCTGGTTCTTTTAGCACCTTTATAATATTCAATTCTTCAAATACAGTTGGTTTAGGCTTTGATTTCCATTTTCTAGTAGTTGTTTTTTGGCAGACAACAGTATTAAACTTAGAAAGGCTTTACTACACCTAGGCAATTCAAAACATTTTTCCCAGCGCAAAATAATTATTTCCTTAGTTAAAGCAATTTGTTCACTCAATATTTCTGACAGAGTACCCTGTAGGGAATTTTTAAAATTTGTCAGCTCATTACACTCCTAAAACATATGTTCCCAGTTACCTCTTTCTTCCTCATCACATCTCCATCATTTGCTATCTACATGAGGAAAAGGTCTTTGACATCTGCTTGGGATATAAAATACTTATGCAAACAGTTCCAAGCAATACATTTTCATGTGGTTACTATATATATATATATATATATATATATATATATATATATAAATCTTTTCTCAGCAATATTTTTTCATGTGGTTATAGATATATGTGTGTGTGTGTATGTGTGTGTGTGTGTGTGTGTGTGTGTGTGTGTGTGTGTGTGTATATATATATATATATATATATATATGTATATATATATATATATATATATATCTTCTTCTTCTTTTGGCTTTAGGGGTCGCCACAGCGGATCATCTGTCTGCTTATGATTGGCAGTGGAGTTTTAAGGTGTCGAGTTGCCAGCCCAGTGCCCAACCTTCCACAGAAGGCACACACACGCACTCATGCCTAGGGCCAATTTAGAGTGTCCAATTCACCTACAGCATGTCTTTGGGATGTGGGGGGAAACTGGAGCACCCGGAGGAAACCCACGCGACCACAGGGAGGGCATGCAGACTCTACACAGAAGGCACACCAGCCAAGGATCGAACCGGAGAACCTCTTGCTGTGAGGCAACAATGCTAACCACACACACACACATATATATATATATATATATATATATATATATATATATATATATATAGATATATATATAGATATACATTGGCAACCTTCAAACACTGGACCTCACCCAGTTTGGGTTTGTGAAGGGCCGATCTTGTCTCCTGAACCTGATTGACTTCTTTGAATCAGTATCCAGAGCCATGGACAAGGGTATGGTGGTCCACACAGCCTATCTAGACCTTGCCAAGGCCTTTGACACCATCCCCCACTCTGGAATCATAGATAAACTTACTAAGTTGGGCATTAATCCCTATGTCACCCAATGGGTTGCTAAATGGCTTACTGATAGAACCCACACTGTAAAAGTAGCCGACTCCAAATCCAGCTCCAGACAAGTGACAAGTGGAGTACCTCAGGGTTCAGTCCTGGGACCGCTCTTGTTTGGCATCTACTTCTCTGAAGTACAGGTCAACACTAAGGGACTCTGGCTAACAAAGTTTGCAGATGACTGCAAACTGGGAGCCATTATTGAATCCCCAAATGATGTGGATACTCTACAAAAGGACCTTACAGAAACAGATGCTTGGTGCCAGAGCCATGGGCTCAAGCTCAATGCCAAGAAATGAATTGTTATCCCCTTTGGGAAAAAACATGTATCCATGAATTACCATATAGGTGGCAGTACACTAAACACAGAAAGTGTGATAAGAGACTTAGGGACACAGGTGGACAGTGGTCTCACCTTCGATAACCACATCGCCACAACAGTCAGGAAATCCTTCTATGTGGCACACCTCATCACAAAGGGCTATTCTTCCAGAAAAAAGGAGGTCATTGTCCCACTGTACTCATCCCTCATTAGACCCATTATAGAATACAACGCCCCATTTGGTATGTACCTCTCAAGACATCTGCAACAACTGGAAAGGCCGCAGAAATACCTCATTAAAAGAATCACAGGCCTAAAGCAGATGCTCTACGCTGACCGCCTTAAGAAACTCCAGCTATACTCTGTCGCATATCGTCTACTCAGAGGCGATCTCTGCTTAACATACAAGGCCATGTCAAACCCAGAGCTGTTGGACATGCTACACTTAAAGAAATCCCAATCCCTCAGAGCTACACGCTCCAGGGATCTAAACCTTGTCATCACAATAAACAAAACATGCTGGAGGGATAGGTTCCTGACCCAGAGACTCCCCAGACTCTGGAATAGATTGCCCATACATGTCAAGCAGAGTGCCTCTTTGGACCTCTTCAAGAGGAACCTTGACGATTGGATGGGAGAAAGGAAATTCACCCCAGGGATCACGTCAGTCGCCCTGCTAGACAGGGGTCCAGGAAAGTAAATAATGTGGGAAGAAATAGCCAGGGAATTGTTATGGCTAGGCTTGTATAGGCCCTAGGGCTGATAGCCTAGTACCAACCTATGAACCTATGAACCTATATATATATATATATATATATATACATATATATATATGTGTGTGTGCGTGTGTGTGTGTGTGTGTGTGTGTGTGTGTGTGTGTGTGTGTGTGTGTGTGTGTGTGTGTGTGTGTGTGTGTGTGTGTGTGTGTGTGTGTGTGTGGGGGTGTGTGTGTGGGGGTGTGTGTGTGTGTGTGTGTGTGTGTGTGTGTGTGTGTGTAAATATATATATATATATATATATATATATATATATATATATATGTATATATATATATATATATATATATATATATATGTGTATATATATATATATATATATATATATATATATATATATATATATATGTATATATATACACACTCAATAACTTTTCATGTGGTGACATATGTGTGTGCGTGCTTGTGTCTTATGTGAATATATATATATGTATATATGTGTGTGTGAGTGTGTGTGTGTGTGTGTGTGTGTGTGTGTGTGTGTGCGCGTATAAATAGATAAACATATATATATATATATATATACATAGAAAGAGAGACACACACACACACACACACACACACACACACACACACACACACACACACACACACACACAAACACACACACACACACACACCAGTAAATTTTCATGTCATTACTTTAGTGATGTATCATTTCTCATACAACAACCTGGACTAATCTAATCTCTCTGCTGGAATCTTTTTATTGAAATAACCATCTGCAGTGTAATAGTTTCCTTTTGTTTTGTTCAGCCTTTTTTTCAGCTCATATTTGGGATATATAGTTGTACCAAGACATTCATTTTTAAAATAAATATAACAATGGAATGAATCCAGGGTACTGTTTCTGTTGCTGCTTTTCATCCCCAGGAGTTTCTTGTGCTACGGTATTTAGTGGGAAGCAGTCTAGTGTTGTTTAATTCTAGCAAGCTGTCTCCTTGTTAAAAACTGGCAAACTGAATCAGCACTCTAAATTAAACAAAGGGCATGCTGTCACTATTAATTTGTATCAGTCTTGTTTGTTTCGGTTTCTTTCAAAATAATCCATTTTCCTAATGTTTTGCTGAAGAAGCAACTTGTATCCCAAAGTTAAAAGTGCATACTGAAACGCATTATGCCTCTCAAGGGGTTTTAAAAAAATACCCCAAGAAAACAGACCCTTGACACAGTTTTTTTCATAGGTTTGAACACTTTAGCATTATTATGTTTTGTTAACATATATGTGAACTTTATGCTAAAACTGTCATTAAGAAGGAACATTAGTTGATTTTGCCTTTCGGTAGATATCCATTGGTCCTGTAACTGTTAAATGTTATTTTGCATGGCTCCTTTCCATCTGAAAAGTTGCTTGCAGTATAGTCCATTCCGAAGGTACTGACCCACCAACAGATTATACTGTTATCACACAGCAACAGTGCAAAGTTCCATAACCACCATTTGCATGCTATATAACTGTACACATGTAATGCCGTTTCCATGACCCCAGGGCACCTCTGTAAACAAGTATTTGTAATGGCTTGCTTTCGCTAACTGTCAAGGAATAACATAAGTGGTTCTCAGGTCATGGCATATTGGGGTTTAAGTAACATTTTTATAAATGTGTCTAACTGAAATTTAAATATATGAAGCATCAAACTTTTCATGAACTTAAATCTGTAGTCCCATTTTTACAGGCACAGCAGATTTAGAAATGTGGCATTTTTTTTGTTTTTGGTAGTACTACCTGCTCTCTCTGTTTTCCATAAGAGAGAGTCCCGCACTAAATATCAACACAAGTAAAGTTCTGCAAAACACTGTACATGCTTGTCCAATTCGATAGTTCTTCAGAGGCTTGAACCAATCAGATCACTCCATTTGCTGCAGAGGCTAAAAGTTTGTATCCCTGATAACAAGCACTGGCTGCACTGGTATTTGCAGTCTGATAGTCCTTTGCTGGATGTTCTTGCCATAACTTGGTGAGATGTTCTGAATCTTTTTCTCTTGAAGGACTTTATGAGCTGTGTACAGTTTAACCACAATGTTTTTCAGAAATGTGTTTTTTTTGCTTTACTTCCGTTTCTGTTAAGCTATATGTTTTGCATTTTGGCAGAAAGATGTTCCCATCCAGTTAGTCCTGTTTTTCTGTCTGAAACATACGTGCAGATCTATATAGCTAAGTTGTCAGTATATTCAGAACAGATCTCTAGATCCATAGGGCCATCTCTTTTCAAACTGCTAAAAACTACATAAGGGTCAGTCAAGAATATTACACAGGACCTGAAACCATGGTATCTGATGTCTGTTGACATTAACTTTCACGACTCATTTAAAGCGAGGTTGTATTTATAGGTTTCATGCTTATTACGTCCATGTGATTCAGCAGTAGTCACCATATGGATGTATTTGTTCAGCTTATGGGAACTACTCTTGCTTTTTAGCTTTCTTTATAACTTGCTTGTCTGTGTGGCAATTTAGGAGTTGGTATAGCTCAGTCTGGGGGGTGTAGTGGAGACTCCTCCCTGCAAAAAGAAGATTAAAGGAGAAGACTGATGCTTGACAGTCACTCGTCTTCGTCATCTTCTTCTGGATTTTCGGTCTTTTTTTTAGCATGTTGGGAATCGACATTTTGAACCTTGACATTTCAATATGGAGACCTGTCAGAGTATCTAACTGTGACTTAGTCTTACCAAATAATTTAACCACAGAGCTATTAAATAGACTGCATTGAAACATGGCATCAGAGTAAAGATATATATTGTGCTATTCACCTTGTCTGTGCACAACTACAGTGCATTTCTAACAGGCTGTCCAGAACAGATATCAGCCAAGTGGGTGCAACTGACTATACGATTTGGCTAGATGTCTCATGGCCAAATAGGAGTCCCTCTACTTTCAGTCAGCAGCATATTTGTTATCTCCCAGTGTCATATCACCAGCCTTGAACACATACTATTACTCCTGTTATATCAGTGGTCTGAATTTATGGTTTAATTGCAACATTTTAAAAATATATTTTCCTGTAGCCTGAAGGTGATTGCTTCATGGTCTGGTACTCCTAAAAACATGAGCACATTTTTATATAGAAATAATAAAAATATTATTTTACCTACTGGCATTATATAAATCTTGAGTTTATGCTGCCATAGTAACTGCAGTGCACTGTTACTATTCCTTGACTGCTTGATACAACAATTTGACTTAAATATATTGATTCCACTGCTCTTGCTGGATGAATCTCATTTCTGAAGGCTAATGGTTTTCTAGAGGTTTTAATGTGTTTTATCTCTTGTCCTTCCCCTGTCTTGCAGTGGCTGACTGACTTGTGAGTAAGTTTTTCCTATCATCCTTCAGCCAGCCTGCTGTAAATGAACTTGGGTTGCTCAGTCAGGCAATAACATGATTTAATGAATACTTGCTGAATACTTAGGTGGAAACCCAAGCACACTCCAGTGTCATTAGCTTGCTATACAAAGTAGGTACAAGAAAAATGAAATTATTGTTCTCAGTTCTAGGCTAGACTTTATTTAGGATGGAGGGATCCCTTACAGTCTGACCAGATGGCTTACTTGTTTGCTGCAGTCTTTAATTAGAAACAGCATAAATTAGACAGTCTCACAATATTTCCCACTAGTTATATATTTTTGATATATAAATATGCATTTACTTTCTTCCAAACATTAATAAAGACTTTAATCAAATATTAAACACTATTATCTCCACCTGTTAAAACTGTATACATTCACTGTTATTACATACATAAACATATTTATGCTAATGATATGCCATCGTATGAAAGTATTATAAATCCATTCATCACTTCCGGATGTATATATTTTTATGTGTTAACAGCTGACAATCACAATATGACTCAAAGAAATGCAGACTTACCATACATGAACACACAATCACACACAGTCTCTCACACACACACACACACACACACACACACACACACACACACACACACACACACACACACACACACACACACACACACACACACACACACACACACACACACACACACACACACACACACACACACACGCGCACGCACCACTCATGCACACACGCGCACACACACACACACACACACACACACACACACACACACACACACACACACACACACATACACACAGAGGTACATACAAAACTAGACATGTTGCATAGAGCTGAAGGGGTAATTGTCAAGAGAATGGTACAAGTACCATATAAAGGAGTATTGACAGCACTGAAAGACAATGGCACTTTTGGGGATCAGGTTGTGCTATATGTTATGATGGGCTGATACAGAATGACAATAAAAAACACACTGTCACAGAAATATGGATGTTGAGATAAACATTTGCCCTGTTTGCTAACAGTCAGCAGACATGACCAGGGGTAATTCAGAAACGTTTTATTCCCTCATGTCATGCCTGCTGAGCAGGGTTAATTAAAATAATTAAGGGATCTGTTGCCACTTTCATTGTCATTGATGGGAAGTTTTTATTGTCATTGGTTAGGGTGGGTAGCATGTGTGAATGAGTTACAGAAGATGCATGCATTGAAGATGCTGCAATGAAGGAGGGTTCTCTTTTATAAACTGCATGACAAGTTCACATAAAAAGTACTTGGTGATTTCTTTCTTGTGTAACACTAGAACTAGTTCTAAATAGAAATATGAAAACTACATATAATCTGTATGCACACAGGCTAATTCTTTTTCATGTAGTAAGAACTGAATTGACTTAAAATGAACTCAGATGTGCTGAATGCAGCAGTGTGTCTTTTACAAATAAGGTTACCGGAGTTTAGTTTTCCAAGTTGAGGTGATTAGTGTGTTTATACTGACCTGCAGACTAACAGGAACTGACTACTTGGTTCATCTCCAAGGCCCATGCTTACACTTATCAAGGGTATCAGAATTTGAGAGAAAATTGGGGATTCATGGCTAGGCTTAAAAAGGACCTTGTGGTCGTTAGCCTAATAAACACCTATGAACCTGAGCCTATACTGTACAAATAAACTGGAATGAAATTAAGAGTGCTGAGTATGTGTAAAGGAATGTGATGAGTTCAGATTCATAACGGTAGGTGTTCGTGAGCAAAAATCATGATTTTATAGAATATGATTCATAAACTGAAAATTACATTTCTATCACCTTATTATTTACCAAGATTAATTAAAGTATAAAAACAGCCGAATTTATTTACTCAATGAGGGACAGAGGTAATTTTCTACCCTCCTTGCATAGGCTGTAGTCAACAAATGAAACTCTTTGCACTATCATTTTTCCTTAACATGGTCTACTGGAACATACTTCAGATTTGTAGTGTTTCCTAAGTGATTGAATAACAGTTTTCATAAATGACATACTGATTTTGTTGCTCAGTAGTGCTATGTTGTGCATAAAATCAGTGTCACTGGACCAATATAGAGATCTTTCAGTAACTTGTTGCCAATTGTCTCATAGCAGCACCATATTGGGGCATACCTGGGCTTGTGCCCTAGCTGTGAAACACTGTGCCCTGGTAAGTGCCCAAGTAAAAAAAAAAAATACAAAGCTTTTTTTCCTAACCATAGCAATAGGTTGCGTAGCCAGTCAATGTCCTGCTGCATTCTAAGCTCATGTGATCAGTAGCCCTTAACAACGATCACAGTGTTTTCTGAGTCGGCAATCTGTCTTCACTTTACTAATATGACTACAGACTACCAATATCTCTGCAGTCTAAGTGCCTGTGATAAGTTGCTATGGGCAACCAATGACAGTGCTTTCTGGGCAATCTCTAGTTAAATAGTCATATGACTAAATACTGCCAGGAAGTTTAGAGTTGTGGATCTGCAGGGACCATTTTTCCATTTCTGGTATGTGTTTTTCATACTAAATTGTAGCAGTAAGAAGCTGGCAGTGGGAATAGTAGACACCGACCAGAGTAGAATATACATTTGTAATTTACTGTTATTGCAATGTGGCAGAGGGGGAGATCATTGCAACTCTCAAATTCTTTGCTTAAAAATTCTGGACATAGCCAAAAATAATCAAGGGCATTTTTGAAATATTACTCTAATTCACTTAAAAAGTTAATAGAGCAATACGATTTGGTCCAATGCACATTTTCTGAAAAATAAGAAATATGACACTGTAATGTGGGTCACTATTTACTTGTCTGCAGTCATCAGTGGTTTACCAGAAAGTCACAGACAAAGCAAAACATTGAGGCAAAATCAGTACATTCAGCAAAACTAGGGATGAGTGAGATGTATGGTTCCCCGTTGTAGAACCTTAAACCCTCTGTAGCAGCATACAGTTCACTGACTATTTTTTACCACTTTTGGAGATCAGTATTGGGTCTAGTCCTCCTCAATGTCTGTATCAGTGACAACGAACAGGGGCTGGAAGAAATACATGTTTTTTTGAAGAGTGCACCAAGATCTGCATAAGCACAAAGAGAGAATGTGGATTAGATGTAAAAAGGAAATCAACATCATTACATCAATATCCAGGTATGTGGTTATTTAGTTTCAGTGCAGAAAAGTTCTGTATATCACACCTGTTTAAAAAAGGACACTATATACTAAGAAATGAGTTAGTGTGAAAAGATACATTAAAAGAGGAACTGGCCATAAATGTATTGAGTGATCTAAACTGAGCAATCAGAAAGTCAGTATAAAATAAGGAAAAAGGAGCAGGTATCCAGGATGGTTTTTGCAGAAGGTATGACTTAAAAGTAGTGGAATTCAGAAGTGGACAGCGGTTCTCGTATGTTTGAAGACTTTAAGTGTGATCTTTGGAACAGAGATAATTTAATGTGGTTAGAGGGACATGTACATTAACTCTAAAACTGCTGCATGTAAGTGAATTCTCTCTCTCTCGCTCTCTCTTCATCAGGTTATGGTAATCTCAGAGTTAGTATATATAAGCAGTGGTGGCAGTGGTTCGGGCCCTCTGCAAAATACAATACTTTTGGATGTAACAGTGAGTTTGGTCTTCACTTTTAAGTTCTGAGAATGCACTAACATTTTCAGAGTCTTGGGTTTCACATTGAAGAGCCTCATATTTCTTATAGGTCAGCCAGGTACTGGACATTCATAGCAGAATTCTAGAAGGCTGCAGGAAAAAAAGTGGCATACTGGTAAGCAAAGAGCTGCAATATATAAATAAGGTTGTGGCAACAGTAGTTCTACAAGGATCTGTTTCAAACTCCTGATGTGAGTCCCATCTGACTAAGACAAAGTAGGCAGTAAGGTTACATAAAAAATGCAATGCATCAGAAAATGGGAATATGAAGTACTCATAGCCAGCTATGCTGGCATAGGGGGACAGTGCCCTGGCTAAAGTCCATGTGACTCAAGTTCGATTAATACCTCAGGTGCCTGATGTAGGTGAACACAGAGAACGAACTGAGTGAGTGAGTGGCTGCTTATATCTCCCCCATGATGGGGGGAGAGGCTCACCACTTGGGTACTTTGGGAGTACAAGGTGAAGCATCTGTGGTGCACGAGCCTAGGAGTATGCACTGTCACCATACATATAGATGGGTGAGCATGTATAGGTATGCAACCTCCTGTGTGTAGCATGCATCAGAGCCCAGAAAGCCACTGTGAGGGAGAGGGGTACTCCACAGGGCGAGGGGTAGGCCATTTTGCATGCGCAGTAAGCAAGACCACTAAATACATACAGCAGAATAGTATAGTGATAGGGATTACAGAGTAAAACAGTCTGTCAAATCTAACTACTGTCAATACCCAGCATATGGACTGCCTACACTGTTATTCAGTGATAATTACATCTTTGGGTTCACATCATATCTGCACAGGCTCTTCTTCATCTTGAAAAAGCAAATACCTTATAAATAATTATCCAATATTTAACTTTAATAACATAATGAAAACTGAATTTAAATTTTTTACTGTAAATTTTCAGCCTAAAACGCATACATGATTTAAAAACTACTATCTGTGCAGTACTAAAGACCTGCCACTGAAAAGGAGGGAGAGGTGATTTTTTTAAAGTTACGATGATTGAGGCTTATCCACAAATAGAAGAAAAAAAGACTTTTAAAACCTGCTGAAGCATTAGTAGATATAAAATTTGTTTTAGCAGCTGACTAAATATCTGATAATCTCAACTATGGCTTTGTACTATGTGAAATGGCATCTGCAGTTGTCATTCGGTAACCAACAATAGTACAAGTAGCCCAAGGAATTGCTAACACATGGTGCTGTCAAGACATTATTGTGGTGGTGGGTAAAAATACTAATTTTGTTTTTATACTGTAAACCAATTGTTTTTTAGTTGCATTTACCTGTGTATAAAATTTTATTTTTATTCACGTTCTGAGGAGATTTTCTCTAATTACCTCAAAAGTGCTCTAATGTCACATCTACTTGTTTTACCACTGGATTACCGATTGTGTTTTTTCTACTGTAAACGGATTGTTTCTTAGTTGTATTTTACCTATGTATAGAATTCTACTTTTATTCATGTAATGAGAAGCTTTTCTCCCCGGGCCTGCACTGAAAGCTGGCTCTAAATGGCCCAGTGGATTTTCCCGGTAAACAAACTGAAAATAAATAAATAAAATAACAGAAAGTACCTAGATAAACAGTGAAATATCCAGACATGCTAAATGTGTACAATCACAGGGTAAACAGAGGCAAGTCTGAATTTTTCCCCAATGACATTTTGTACTCGGGGCAAGTGATGGGCAAAAATGGATTTCCAGTTTTCATGTCAATGCAGACATTGAGCTATTGACCTCTACTACCCAGAACATGTCCGGTGAACTACTATCATGAATTAGAGATCCCTTTAACAGTACTTCACCCATTAGAGACATTTTGTCTGTCTGAGTCTGAGTGGAAATGGATAGAGGACTGCAAACACAACTCCAACTAGTCAGAAGAGTTGATTATGCCAGAAAGGTGCTTAGCAACTGTGACCCATCTTTTTCACAGGCAGGCAAATGACATCTGCTGTTATGCAATGAACCCATCTAGAATTGTATATCAAGAGCCAAAGGGGTTTCATATTTGTTAATCAAAGTTGAAAGCAGTAATGCTGAAATGGAGCAGCTTTTGGGTTGTTCTGGGGTATAAATAAATTTCAGAAGTATATGTACAGAAGAAGATTTATGTAAATGGTGGCTCAACAGTTACTACTTCTCAGCCCCAGTACAGGGGATCTTTGATGGCTACAGATAATTTACAATACTGAACCCTATTAATAGGGAAACACATGTTGCTAAATATAAGGAGATAGAACACAATGGTAGTGTTAATGAACTGCCACACAAAACACCTGAGAAACCAGCAATACACACCGACTGGATGTATACTTAACACTGACTATGTGGCTGTGGTTATGATTCAATTACCCACTGGGAGTGGGACAGTGAAATGGGAAAGCAGGAATGATGCTGAACTCTCAAAAGTATATGAGCAATTATAAGTTAAACTAAGGTTCCATCTGCCCGAGTTGGTGGTATTTCAGGTGGATGTCAAATATCCCATGGCATTTACTATAAAGAGTAAAGGAGATTACCCAGTGTCCTGGCCAAAGTTTACTCAGGTCAGTATGAATACCACCTTAGGTCTCCCCCAAAAAGAGGCTTATGGCTTAGTGGCATTAACCTGACAAACAAAGTATAAATAAATACAACTTACTGTAAAGGGATAGCGTATTCTGATTTTAGTGCTGGAGAAACCACGGTTCCGTTTTTTATGTACTTATTGGTGGGTGAGCTGGACCACGTGTACCTTTTTTTTCAGTCAAGGCCTTGTTACCTAAACAGTGAAACGCAAACTAAATAATCAAACAAAAATTATATAGGCACAGATTAACATGTATAGCACAGGTTACCACCACACATTAAGGACATAATAGTACTATCACTCCTGTTAGCGAAAAAAGAAATAACTAGAAATTGGAAATCTAGAAATGCACCTAGTTCTGAAGAAGTTAAAACAATTCTGAAACAGTTAAAACTTGGAATTACATGAGAAACAAAACCAGATACAAATATACAAAAAAATGGGAAATATATAATCAGATACCTAGTGACCAGGGTGGCTAAATATGTGAATATTGTAACAGCATAAAAGGATTAATTGAAAAAGAATGGATAAGTTAAACTGAATGCCAGCAAAAGGAATTAAGCAGCTGTTTTTGTAGTGTGATAGAGTTAGGGGGTGAGGATCAGGAGGTCATAGGGTTAATATAAATGGATGTTTAGAGAAATAAAGAGTGGTAACAAATGATATAGCAGTTAAGGGTTTTTCATATGTACTGAAATGACAATGAAATGACATTGTACAAATTTGAAGAACTGAAAGTTAGAAAAACATATTAATTTAAAACTTGAAATAGACAGGTTGAGGCTTGGCATACTTGGTTGTGGGTTGGCATAATGGTTAAGGTGTTCACATTATAGACACAAAGTACAGTGTTTGATTCTTACCTTTGGTTTGGGAAATTTGCCTAGGTTTAAAATGGCCCACAAGGGTGGATACCCTTGTGCTAACCTATGAAAATATGTAAGGTCCTCCAGAGTCACTTAGAAAGGTGCACTTTGCATGAGGAATGCACAACTTGTATGTTATTGATTTTGTTTAGTTTATTAATAATAGTTATTTTAGCATAAAAAATATAGAATATAGAAACACAGGAACAAAGTCTGACACACTATAGCTCCAGTATGAATGTATATTACATTGGATAAATGCGATTTATAAACAAACAAAAATTCAAAGAAACAAAAATGCTAAAGAAAGCATTGAGAATCAGTTGTAATTGTAAAACATCTAAACCCTGCATTCTGGATTTGGTAAGAATTATGTAAATTAATTGATAAAGTTGCCCAGAGTAGTCATCCTGGCCAAGTTATATTTTAGAGTGTTGCATGTTACAAGTGATACTCTTCAGGGACAGCAAAAATAAAGTTGCTTGCTTAGAGTTTTACATGATAACTTGACAGTAATTGGAAATTAAAGACTTTTTCTAAAGCCACAACTGACTGAGGCACATACAAAGACATTCAAAAGATGACAGCTCTACAGTTGACCAAAGCTGTCCAAAGCTCTTTTATCACTTGCATGATGGTCCTGATGTCACCCAAACAGAACAGCAAGTCCTAGTGCTGCCCAAAGCCAACAACATTGTACATCTGCTAAGAGGTTTATTTTGTGAAGCAGCAACTTTTTTTGGCATTCTAAAGAATGCAGTAAAATATGTTTACCTCGGCATTAGAGAGTGCTGATATTGTGGAGCAACATCAGACAGTATGTAGACAGGAAGGTGAGTCAGTACTGCAAATCCTTTCAAGACACTTTAACATCACTGAAAAATGGTGCAGGATCACTTAAAGGGTAACTTTCAAATCAAATAATGAAAGTCATAGATGGCCATGAGCACTAGCCACATTGAAGAAAACCTCTGTGCATACTGCAGAACTTCAGTGCTATGACAGCTTCTCGAGTCAACGCACTTCTCTGCTAGAAGCCTTAAACTAACTCTGAGAGATTGGAAACCAAAACTGATGAGTTTGAGAATGGGAGTCATTTTAGTAATTCAGTGATTACAGACCATTCAGGGGGATAGAAAGGTAAGTAGCACTGTGCATTCTACTGAAAGGGAGCTATCAGTAGTACTCAATATTTCAGAAACGGCCATGATTTAGTAAGTCAGCAGAATAACAAAAGAGATTAAAACAATCTTCCAAGGAACTTCACATGCATATTTCTGCACATTGGAACTAATGTAATAATCCTGCAGAGAGACAGAGAAACTCAACACTGATGACATATTCGAAGATTAGATGGGTGTCCTAATGAACGTGAGTTGGTTTTGTGAGTAACTCACAAAATAGCAATCCCGAAACATCAGAAACACATGAATGTGAAGAATTTACAAAAGTAACAACTCATTCACAAATGTTTTCTTTGTGCAGGGACAAGCCCTATGTACAGCCCCTGATGGGGAGCTGTACCCCAACACTCTCTGCTACTTATACATGATGTCTATTACTCACCCTTAGGGCCATTGAAAAATCATGGAAAATGGTATCAAAAAGTGTAAAATATTTTGCAAAACTTGTGGGAAAAACACGAGTGTCAGAACCCAACCCCACCACCCTCTAATAGTGCTTTATATTAAACGATGCCGCTTGCATTAATGGCATATGTTACCAGACAGATGTACTTCAGTTTGTATATGCTTTGAGTATGAGTTTTTTTTTTCTAAAAGACATTGCAGACTGAGATTTACACAGTTCTGATTCAAGTCTTGTGGAGACCATAAACAGCGCAACACATACATATAATACATTCATTCAGGCAGTCTATCTTGAACACATTATAGTGCAAACCTGTGTGTGTTTTGCTACTAAATGAACACATAAATCAATTAGTGAACTTCTGTTCATCACCCAGTACAATTAGCCATAAAATTTAGTTCTAAAACCCTTTAAATTCAAAGAATATAAACGGACTGTGATAGGGGCACTGCCTTCATGAAAATGGTCACTAGTGAAGGTTTTGATGTGTCTCTTTATTTTATGAGCATGCTCTTTGGTCACTTCAGCTGCTGTGGGGAGGCATTCAGTTCAACTCCTTTGATCATAATTAACCATGTTGAACAGCCAAGTCATCTAAAGTTCTTATACATTTAAATTCAAATTAAAAATGACAAATTTATACCAGGGGAATTATCTCTGCCATACAGAGCAAAGCTTCGTGTGGAATGTTTCACCAAGCTAGTTCTCTTACATATAACCAAGAATGATGGAATCAGGCTTAAAATTATTGACTTGAAAAATTATTAATAATGGATCATCTTTGTATGCACCATGACATTGTGCTAAATTGTCGCCTTATTTCATTAGATTTATTTGAATTTGTAAATAGTTTCAGAACATTTAGTCAACATTTTGTTATAAAGTATTTAAAAAAAATACATATTTTGTATAGACAATAAGATGAAATTTCTAATTTCAATTGATTTATTTGAATTTGTAAATAGTTTCAGAACATTTAGTCAACATTTTGTTATAAAGTATTTAAAAAAAATACATATTTTGTATAGACAATAAGATGAAATTTACACAAATTGCCAGAAAGAATACAAGTACAATTTTCCAGTGGCCCTACTTCTGGTACAACTGCCAGTGGTAACAGAAGCTTTCACCAAAAGACTCTGAATGGTCATATGCTATTCAAGGTGTATGAGATGGTGGAAAAATTATTTTCAAGGCACTATAGTGATCTATATAAATTCATAGGTCAACAGGTGTGTACTAGGCTAATGACCACCAAGAATTTTTTAAGCTTAGCCATGCAGCCATAATCTCTGACAAGTTCTGGTACCCTTGATAAGTGGAAGCAGGAGCTTGGGAGATGAAACATTTACAAGCAGGGGCCTGGAAGATGAACCATTTCAAGACCGTGTCCATTAGAGAGATATAGGTTCCAAATTAAGAATGAATTTCCTGTTCTCCATCCAGTTGTTCAAGTTACACTTGAATTGGGTTAGGGAGCAACTCTGCTTTACGTGGATGGGGAGCCTGTTCCAAAGAAGGGGTGGTCTGGGATAAATACCTGTCTGTCCAGCAGGTCCTATTTGTATCACAGGCAAAGTTTAAGTCTATAGAATGAGTAATTCTGGTAATGTTTGTTTTATGGATATTCAGGAGTCCATCATACCCACAAAACAAGAAGCCACATGTTTTATAACCTAAAAGGAACAGCTGTGAGCATCAGCTATTCTACTGTGGGGATTCAGAATGGCTATTCCCAAGAAAATGTAGTTCAGAGTATTGGTGACAATGTTGACCCAGAGAAAATGAAATTTCTGACAATAAGTTATTTTTTTTTTGTCCTGGTGCAGATAACCTGAAGACAACGCCTAGAGATGTCATTTCTCTTGGAGTTGCCAGCAGTGTCAATAAAATGCTGACTTACAGACCTGCAGGTTCTTTCATGGGAAGTGTAACTTTCATAAAACACAAAGACCATGATAATTGCTACTGAGTACAGAAATCTGACTGGCTATGCTGTGCTTTTTCAGCACGATAAAATTTGCACTACAATGGAAATAAGTGTGGGCAGCCTAATACCTCTACAGTCTAACAAACTGCCTGAAATAGTACATGTTCTTCTCTGTTATGATTACTACTAAAAATAGAATATAGTATTAACAGTGAAAAGTATTATCATAGGGTCATCTCTCGATTGATCGCATATTTACTGTCTTTCTGACTCTGTCATATAACAATCAGAAATATCTAAATATTTCTTCTGTACTATGAGATTTCTTACTATCTGGAAACCACTGTGCAGTCTGATTTATGTACACTGCTTAGATATCCTTACTGGCATGCCATTTGTAAACACACAGCCAACAATACTGATCATTTTACATCTTTAACAATGATTGGAAACATCAAAAAAATAATGTCTTACTTCTCCCCATCTATGGACAATGTAGCAAATAATTCCAAGGAATTCTGAAACCCAAAAGAGTATGTACAGTGTCACTTGGTTGAATATCATTTTCAGGCCTTGCACTTCAGACAACTTCTGAAACTTGTATCAAAACCATAATGAATTTCATGGGGAGACTGGAAATCAACTGTGGGAGGTGTAAAAATATCAGAACTGAAGTTAAACTAGTTTCTATATACGTCACTGATGAGGAGTTAAAAATTAAATATGTCATAAAAACAGTAAACCCTTTCTCCAAAACTTGTTTACATACCTTTCTCTTTCATGTTCCCTCTATAGAAAGCAGGGGGACATAATGTAGATGAATAACACATATACATTCACCCCTAACAATGCATGAACCAACTACAGTAAAACAAATTCAAAATAAAATATAAATATAACATATCATATGTCATGTTCAAATTAGGGTAATCTTAGCTTTATCCACTTATGGACTTACTGTTAGACCATTTTGGCTTTGTCTCCATACTCTGACAGCACCTCACATGTGTAAGTAAATTCATTACATAGAAACATGACTTATTGCTTAATTATGCAATGTGTGAGTTGCACACTGAATGTACTGATGTAATTCCACCTCCACCTTAAACGCATCCGTCACTCCCACCGCACACCTCACCGCTGTCACACTACTCTCGTACATATCCTGTACCACTCTTACATACTTCTCTGACACTCTCGACTTCCTCATACAATACTACAACTCCTCTCTAGGTACCCTGTCATATGCTTTCTCTAAATCCACAAAGACACAATGCAACTCCTTCTGACCTTCTCTGTACTTCTCCATCAACACTCTCAGAGCAAACATCGCATCTGTAGTGCACTTTCCTGGCATGAAACCATACTGCTGATCACTAAGCATCACCTCCCTTCTTAACCTAGCTTCCGCTACTCTTTCCCATAACTTCATGCTGTGACTGTTCAGTTTAATCCCTCTATAGTTACTACAGCTCTGCACATCACCCTTATTTTTAAAAAGCGGTACCAAAACACTTTTTCTCCATTCCTCAGGCATCCTCTCACTTTCCAAGATTTCATTAAACAAGCTAGTTAAAAACTCCATTGCCATTTCACCTAAACACCTCCATGCTTCCACAGGTATGTCATCTGGACCAAAAGCCTTTCTGCTCTTCATCCCCTTCATAGCTACCCTTACTTCCTCCTTGCTAATCCACTGCACGTCATGATTCACTATCTGCACATCATCCAACCTTCTCTCCCTCTCATTCTCTTCATTCATCAACCCCTCAAAGTACTCTTTCCATCTGCTCAACACAATCTTCTCGCTTGTGAGTACATTTCCCTCATTATCCTTTATCACCCTTACCTGCTGCACATCTTTACTAGCTCGGTCCCTCTGTCTAGCCAATCGGTACAGGTCCTTTTCTCCCTCCTTAGTGTCCAACCTTTCATACAACTCTTCATACGCCTTATCCTTAGCCTTCGCCACCTCTCTCTTTGCCATGCACCTCATCTCCTTATACTCTTGTTTACTTTCTTCATCTCTTTGACAACCCCACTTCTTCTTCACCAACCTCTTTCTCTGTATACTCCCCTGTACTTCTTCATTCCACCACCAGGTCTTCTTGTCCTCCTTCCTCTTTCCAAATGTCACACCAAGCACCTGCCTAGCCATCTCTCTTACTAGCTCTGCTGTAGTTACCCATCTATTCGTTAACTCTTCACTGCCACCCAGTGCCTGCCTTAACTCTTTCCTGAACATCACCTCACAATTACCCTTTTTCAATTTCCCCCATTTGATCCTTGGTGCTGTCCTCACACTCATCCTCCTCTTCTTGATCACCAATGTCATCCTACAAACCACCATCCTATGCTGCCTAACTACACTTTCCCCTGCCACCACTTTACAGTCTCCAATCTCCTTCATACTGGCCCTTCTACATAAAATATAATCCACCTGTGTGCATCTTCCTCCACTCTTGTATGTCACCCTATGCTCCTCCCTCTTGTTAAAATACGTATTCATCACAGCCATGTCCATCCTTTTCGCAAAATCCACTACCATCTGACCTTCAGCATTCCTTTGCTTAACACCATACCTACCCATCACTTCCTCATCCCCTCTGTTCCCTTCACTAACATGCCCATTGAAATCTGCTCCAATCACCAGTCTCTCACCCTTGGGTACAGTCATCACCACTTCATCCAACTCACTCCAAAATTTTACTTTCTCATCCATCGCACACCCAAATTGTGGAGCATATGCACTAACAACATTCATCATTGCACCATCAATTTCCAGCTTCATAAACATCACTCTATCCGACACTCTTTTTACCTCCAAAACACTCTTAGCATACTGTTTCTTCAGGATAATGCCTACGCCATTTCTCCTTCCATCCACACCATGATAAAACAATTTGAAACCGCCTCCGCTACACCTAGTCTTGCTCCCCTTCCATCTGGTCTCTTGCACACATAATATACCAACCTTCCTTCTGTCCATCATATCAGCTAGCTCTCTCCCTATACCAGTCATACTGCCAACATTCAAAGTTCTGACCCTCACTATCACAGTCCTAGCCTTTACCTGCCTTCGGGCATACCTTCCCCCTCTTCTCCTCGTGTAACATGTTAAATTAAATTTTCAGACAATATTGTACAGTGACACATATTTCATGAGTGATGACTATAGATGGGATGCTGAAAATCTGTTGTAAAATGTTATGACATGGTAACAGAATCAATGTTTATCTTGGGCATAGGAATCATCTTACTTAAAATACACTAAAAGGTAGTAATTTACCTACCCTACTCAATGTGCTCTTTATTATTCAAAATATATAGATGCCCATATCATAAAAGCAGCAAGAAATGCCGTGTTGTGTATTAAACAGTTATTACCACACCTCTAGGCTTGTACGGGACTCACATATTGGCTTTGTGCCTCACAACACAGTAAGTGTGCCAAAGTACTGTTCAACACAATCCCCAGCAATCATTACTGCTTGAATATATATCACTGTTCTAGGGATAAACTGTGTTTATAAGCCTGAAATTCTGGCATTACAGTGAATGTGCATATTGCTGGCTATGCTACTTAACATCTAATCTGTTACAGTACTGCTCATGGCATTTACACAGCTTAAAGTGACAAACAACTGCCTACGTCAGTCTGAAAGGTACAAAAACATAATATAGTAGGAAATGTAAGGGTAACATTTAGAAATGGGGAGACAAAATGATGCAAGCAGTTACTCTTGGTTCTCCAGTTTGGTTCTTGGTTGGGGAATCTTCTGTGTGGAATGCCCTTCTTGTGTCCAAATGAGATTTCTCTTGGTGCGTTGGTTTCCTCCATATCTTAAACACATGCCTCAGATGAATTGATGATCCTGTAAGTTGCCTGTAGGTGTACAAGTTGTGTCAGAGTGACTGTGTGTGTGTGTGTGTGTGTGTGTGTGTGTGTGTGTGTGTGTGTGTGTGTGTGTGTGTGTGTGTGTGTGTGTATGTGTGTGTGTGTGTGTGTGTGTGTGTGTGTGTGTGTGTGTGTGTGTGTGTGTGTGTGTGTGTGTGTGTGTGTGTGTGTGTGTGTGTGTGTGTGTGTGTGTGTGTGTGTGTGTGTGTGTTCTGTAATGGGTTGGTCATTGGGTGTTAGGATAGACTTCGGTGCCTACGTAACCAGGCATTCATTTAAGCACTAAACTGAGAAAATGAATGCTTGAATCAAATGTAGAAACCCAATTCACTATTGATGCAGTTTGTTTACAAAAATGCTACTTTAGTGACTTACATTTCAGTGAATATTGCTATTACAGGTTCTGGTGTGTGAATTACAGATTTTGTTTTCCTTTCCCTCCTTTGTTCTGCTGACCATTAACTCTCACTCCCAGCTGCCCATTAATCCATTCTTTCTCCCTGGATCTTGGGGTAAGGATCAGGTGAGTCAGTAGTGGAACCATCATCCTTATTGTAGAATGGGATTTTCTACTTAAGTCCTATTCATACCTCTCAGCTGTACAGATTTTTGCAGAATGCCCAGATTTTTGCCTAATATTTTTGGTCTATTTCTAATAAAATTTCGGTTATCTGGCTTTGAAGTGAGAAAATAATGGCAGATATTTGAATTTCAGACTTCAAACCTTTCAGAAAATTCATACTAATGCAAAACCTGTTATTCTATCAACTTTCAAAGTTTGCAAAAGCAATATTTAAAAAGTGTTCCTATTTTAGGGCCTTTGTCCCCCCCATTATTTATGGCTATGTCAATATTTCTTGCTCTAAGAAGTTGAGAGATATGGTCCTATTATCCAACTGAGCGCAGTGTCTGCAGTTGAGGGAGTAAGCATAGAGGAAGCCAATGGGACAAGTGTGGATGAGTGCGCCTCGGGGACTGCCCCTCTTGCAGAATTACGGAGTGTTAGTGTGCAGTGGGCTTTGTGATGCATGCCCACTTCTCCATATCTGATGTGATTAAATATTAATCACCCCCCGGGCTTTGTGATGCATGTCTACTTCTCCATGTCTGATGTGAGTAAATATTAATCACCCCCCCCCCAAAGATAAGCACATCTGTGTGATCTCTGATCTACACTAGGGATTCTACAGCAGACAGTGTGCTCCCAATGCATGCACCCACTTTTTGCCCCCAGAGAAAGGTGAGCAGGCAAAGGTTTTTCATTAGTCTCCTCCTACACTGGACTTCTTTTTTTTACAATGGCCACAATAATATGTTATATGAGTATATTTATCATATGATACACATTTATCTTTCTTATAGAATGCTTTGAATTTCAAAATCAAAACACCATAGTAAAAGAAAAGCCAAAATATGCAATGTGCATTTTTATCATTCACTGCTATTCTATAAATTAAACTGAATTAATGTTTTAAGCTTCATATAATACTTTTTATATCAATGTCAGAAAAATTAGTTACATATATTTACTCTGAGGTATGCTTCCATTCTAATGATACTATTATTTTACAGTTTGAAAGAACATTGATTCTATTAACAGAACTATTCTTAATAAAACAGACATTTTATTAGCAGCTCTTATCAAATAACTATAATGTTTGCAATTTTATAACAGCAATACTACATGGCCAAGTTGTGGGTTATGCTTGGCTTTGTTCACACATATTATGTTTGATCACTCAGGCAGACTTTGTTTGTAAGCAAACACCAGCAGTTGTGAGTAATTACGAGCACAACTCAGATGTTGACCATGTATTATTGTTAAAATAGTGTACGGTCATTCAGATTCCCCTAAAGTGGTCTGCATTGAGTCAACTACTTCAGCAAAAAATACCATTATAATGACTATCTTTATGAAAATTGCACTCCTTGGAATAAATTATAAAACACAATAGGCTAAAACTCACATTAGATGAGTTTAAAACTTTTATGAAACAAAATGTCACGAAACATTTAATTTTGGGTCTCCATCATTAAGATATGAGTGGGCTGCCAGAGTGATTCATACAGAGTTTTAAAAAGGTGGTGAAAGCTCTAAGCCCAGATAAAGTCAACAGTTGTTTTGTTCACATATAACAACAGAATACATCTAACAACAACTGATGCATCTGCCATGCTGTTGTTGACACGGAACTTCAGAACACAAATGGACCTCCTGACACTTACTGTGCACAGATATATTAATGATAAGAAAATTCAAAGTATGCATGACAAACCCTTAAAATGTTTTGACAAAGGCCATATGTTTTGCCAAGAGACTAGAAAACTGACAAATGGCACCAAGCCTATACTATAGCACGAATCAGGCATTTGATGTATACAGTAGGCACTGCATATGCCATCTTTAGATACATTCAGGAAAACTGGATAAGGTACTTGGAGAAGGAATCTCTATCAGTTCTGATAAAATAGCCAACTTGATGGCCTGAAGTTAATCTGGTAGCTGATATTTAATGACCAACAATTTATTTTGGAATATCCAAAGCATGACTAGAGAAGGAAGAGTGATTTACACCATAACCGCAGAAAGAAATAAATCTCACTTTAAAAGCCATGGGAAGGCCATGGCAAGGGGAAACTGCCCTGGGTGTGAGGCATTAGGAGTGTGTGGTTGGACTTTCTTACTTTCAATCAAATCACTTCTAATAAGCAGAGCAGAGTCCATTCCTAACCATATTTAAGCATAACCTTGACCAATGGATGGGAAATTGGAAATTCACTCTGGGCCTGGCCCCCATATCTGTTACAGAAGAGGCAGACAGTAACTATACCCAAATTAACATCCCACCTCCCACCTAACCTTTACAAACTTCCTAACTAACATAACCCCCCCTAATAAACATCCATAATACATATGGAAACAATTGGGTTGGGTTGCATGGATAAGCTTATAAAGGCCCTGGCGGTTGTTAGCCTAATATATATATATATATATATATATAGATAGATATATATGTATATATATATATATATATATATATATATATATATATATATATATATACCTGTAAGCCTCAGTGAATAGCAGTTTATCATACAGAAACAAATGATCATTCACTATAATGATTACTAAAGGCAGCTACTGTTATGAACATTGAAAATGAAAAGAAAAAGGGCCACAAGATGGTGCCACAGAGCTAATGTTAAAGTAAGCTAAGCTAGTCTGTTACAAAAACAGTTGGTAGTAGTTATGTATCACTGCACAAAATTTTGATACTCAGGCTCGTACCATAAGACTGACAGTTTACAGAAGGAAGGCAGATTAAATTAATAATAATTTAAGCACTAAAAAAATCAAAATACGATACTAAAAAATAAATAAAGTAAAAAATTGAAAGCTTTTTACGGCAGAAACAAAGTAAATACAACGACTCAGTAGAAATATAAGGATATATTAAAAAAAGTGCTATAAATAAATGAAGAGGTATACTGTACACATGTAAAAACTTACCCAGCACTAGTATATGCCATAAACTTACAGTTTACAGTTTTCATAGTGCAGACAGAGGCGTATAAAGTGATCTATGAGAGAGTTATGTAAATAACAATGACATGTTGCACATAAATAATGTGCTGTGGGTTTGTTGTTCATCAGTCTGATAAAGTGTGAGAAGAAGCTGTTATAGAATCTGGATGTCCTGCATCTAATGCTTGTTGGCAGGAGTTTGACCAGTCCATAAGCCAGATGGTGTATATCCCTCAATAGTTTTCGGACTCTACCATAACATCAGTTTGAATATGTGTCCTATAGGGATTGAAGGTTGGAGCCAATGATTTTTGTAGCCTAACGATCTTATCCAGTGCCTTCTGATCAGACTGAGAGCAATGTCCATACCAGACAACGATGTTTTTCAGTACGGTCTCAGTTGTGGCTCTGAAGAAGGTAAGTAGGACATGTATGGGGAATTTAGCTCTACGAAGTCTCCTAACAAAGTGAAGACATTGTTGGGTTCTCTTTATAAGGTAGGAAATGTTTGTGGCCTAACTTAGGTCTTGCAAGATATGTACCCTTAGGAATTTGGTTGTATTGACTCTCTCCACTGCAACACCATTTATGATGATAGGGATGTATGGCTTTTTTCCTTCCTAAAATCGATGATGAGTTCCTTGGTTTTTCCAACATTTAGTGCTAAGTTGTTGTCAGTGCACCAATGAATGAGTTGGTTCACCGCCTCCCTGTAGGCCCTGTTGGTATAGTGGTTATATTTTCAAACCATTGAGCATAATTCCTCTGGTTTGAATCCAGATAAAGGTGCTTTTTTTGTCTGGCTTCATTGGACCTATTCAATAGTATGATCATCAGAGACTTGACGTCTGATTGCTTCCCAGCTGATGGGTGCCACTGTCCTCTACAAGTCCACTACTTACCACTATTTTATGCCTTTATTTATTTATTTACTTCTCAGTGCTTATTTGTTACTGTAGTACTTACTTACCTATGGCTTCTTGTTCCTGCAGTACCTATGTCACAATGTTTCTACAGTTACTGCCTTTAATGATCACTGTAGTGAAAATTCAATTGTTTCTGTATGATAACTGACATTCACTGAGAAGTGATTTGAGTGAAAGTTAGTTATCATGTGGTTGGCACACTAGAAGAGGTGTTAATTGGTTCCTGTAAGAAGTATCAGTAATAATTCTAAGGAGACATGGTTCACGATTATGGCTGATTAAATGACAGTCAGTTTGTGTTCATGCATTAGGACTATAGCAATGTTCTAGTGCAGGTTTTTGCTAATGTTTAGGAAAGGTGTCTGACTGAGTTTAACAAAAAATTATTATGGAGTCTGGCTTTCTAATAAAAGTCAAGAGATGTGAGTCACAGAACAGTGGTCACAACACATTGGAATCACTTGCTTGTTAAACACAGCTGATATTATTGATTTATCTTTGTTTACTATGAAAGTCCCATTTTCACTGGAGGCCCAGAGAGAACGGATTTGGTAAGTGACATTTCCATTCCCAATTTCACTACATATAATAAACAAGAAGTACATTTATAATAGTAAAATTTGCAGTACACAGATGCAACAATGCTAGAAGTACATTTCAGTAAAGTTCAGTAGATTGTATATCTTAGTTTACAGTGTACAGAGCATATTATATTAATAAGAATTATTCAAAAAATAAAGATTAATAAAACAAAAAAGATTGTTTTTTCAGGGGTTGCACTCCTATTCCCCAGTGCGATGGGGAGGGCCTACACCACTCCACACTGCCTGCTAGTTATATGTGTGACTATGTGAGGTATTGCCTGCTGTGCCAGAAGAAGTAGGGCAGTGGATGTGTAACATATACCAGCACAGGTAGCTGGAATTTTGTAAAGAATTATATGCATTTTGTATATCAAACTGATTTGCACAGATGCTGTGTTGAAAAAATGTATTTGAAAGCTGCTTGTGTTAAAAATGTACCAACAGTGGGCCCTGATGGACAGAAAAAGAAATATACATGCATTATTGTAAAGGTTTAACTGCATATGTTTTAAAGGAAAATTCCACCTTAGAGCTAAAAAATGTTTTTTTCACTCTGTCTTTGTTTCCTGACCTATTTTAACACCTCAAAAATCCCTCTAAGTGCTTTATTTGTAATTTTAGCTTGTTTTCCACAACATGGCTAGCAATGGGACTTGATGTATCAATGCGATCTTGTTCTCCTTCAAGTCTTTCTCTTTCCCATAATACTCTGTATGACTCATGCCAGGCATAAAGAAGTGACTTTGAATTCCAATGCCATAGGCATATAATATGATTTGTGAAGGTCACTGTTATTTCCTTTACCTTTTGTAAAGGGACAGATTCTTTTCTGTCTCTAATCACCCTTATTTATGTTTGGCTCAGACCTTGTTTTACACTATACTTAGAAGTTATCCAGCTACAGCCAGAAAAGTAACTAAATTGCAGGCCTTTGTTAAGTGTTTTCTTTTGTACTATAAGAGGAATTAATTCTGCAAGGGTCTCTCAGTGCAGTGACAGTTTTAACTTCTCTGCAGTAGTGTGGGGGGAGGGGACTGTCTATTCCTCTTGAACTACAAAAGAGAACACTGAACAAAGGCCTGTAATGTAGTTACTTTTCTGGCTGTAGCTGGAAAACTTCTAAGTACAGTGTAAAGCAAGGTGTGAGTCAAAAATAAATGAGGGGGATTAGAGACATAAAAGAAGCAGTCCTTTTACAGAAGGTAAAGGAAATAACAATGACACTCACAAATCCCATTATATGTCAATGGCAGTCAAATTTAGTTCCTTATGTCTGGCATGAGTCATACAAAGTATTATGGGAAAGAGAAAGGGGTTGAGGGTGAACAAGATCACATTGATTCATCCAGCCCCATTGGTAGCTATGTTGTGGAAAACAGGCAAAAATTACACATAAAGCACTTAAAGTGATTTTGGGGTGTTAAAATAGGTCAGGAAACAAAGACAGAGTGAAACAAACTTTTTTTTAAGTTCTAGGGTGGAGTTTTCCATTAACAAAGATACTGGAAGAGAAGAGGTTAATCTCTAACTTTGAAAATAATTTGAAATTAAATTACCTGGGCCTAGGCCATAAAGACCATATCTTACAGTCTGGAGCATTTCTCCCCGGGCCTCCGCTGAAAATTGGCTTTGTTCCAAGTCAGACTTTCCCGGTTAACAAATGTTAAATAAATAAATAAATAGAATAAAATAAATACAGTGCTGATTGCAGCCAGAGACAAAATGTCTGGAAAAATGGTTTACCTTTATATGTGCATACTGCACATGTGTGAAAGTGAAAAGTTTGAAAGGACATTTTCCATTTTTGTAAAGTCGAAAAAAATGCTTTGAATGTGCAATGAGCGAATGCACAGTGACATTTGCTCATTGTAGATTCGGCATTTTGGGTGCAGATTGCACCCTCAGTGAACTATAGTAAGGAGCTCTTTTACACTATACTTAGAAGTTATCCAGCTACAGCCAGAAAAGTAACTAAATTGCAGGCCTTTGTTCAGTGTTTTCTTTTGTACTATAAGTGCACCTCTTTTAGGTGTTTGCTACTTACTTAACCTGAACACTTTCTTTTTGGTCATCAACTCTGAGATGATTTTTCCTCTGAGCTTTATTTTCCCTCTTGAGGCACCATAACTCAGTTATGCTGAGTGCTTAATTTGGAATGACAATAATGTGTCTTTTTCTGTAGTAGCTGCTTGTATCTTGGATCACTGCTTACTGTGATTGTGTTTTGAGTTTTGACTGTGGAATGCCTGTTTAAATCACTTGAAATGCTTAGCGACTGCATTGCCATAGCACATTAATGTGCATTTCTGTTTATTCTGTATTCTTCCTGGTAACTGCTTTACTTTTTCACCTTGAGTTTGATCCTGCTGTTGTTGCCTGTGTAACTCACTGCAGTTTGTAAGCAACTTCACCACCTTATCACATTTATGCTGTGTGTGACCTGTGACCAGTCTCTGTTTAATATCGTGGTACATTGAAGATTACTTATTACTTGCTGACCAATTCTGCTGCTGTACTATACAATAATGTCTGTATGTGTTTCTAAATAGCTCACACTGTTTTTTCACCATTATTGTATTCTTGCATTGCTGTTTTGTATTGTTCCTCTGTCCTACTCCCCATACACTGCTGCTACTGCATCATCCTACTCACACTCCACACTCCATTCTCAACCCTTGTAACTCAAACTGCACTCCTGTCCCCCTCACCCCAACTCCACCCTGAGGTCCCCTGTTAAACTTCTGTCACAAAACACCCCAAAACACTACCATCACTACCTATTACTGCCCAGTCCTTTCTAATATTGAAGAATTACTACTCTCATATCCCCTGCATCTCACTTTTGCCTTCTTCTTTTTCAGGTTAGCAATATACTTCCTTGGTTCTCCAAACCCATTGACCCACCCTGCTTGGAAATACCTGCAGTCAAGCCCTTTGTGGAGGTTTCCTGCAAAGTTTATGACTAGATTAAGTATGTCCTGCTTAATCTCTAACTGGTTTTAGCTGCTACCTGTACTTTAAGGTTGCTCCTGTGGTTGCTACTCTGTTATACATCTGCAGACTGCTGCCTGCTGTTTCCCCTATCTATTTCTGCTCTCCCACTATTCTTACCTCCCTCTAACTATTTTCTGTTCTCTGGTAAGCACTCTTGTTTTTTCTGAAATCCCTCCTCTTTCTTGTAGACTCTACTCTGGTGTTTTCCCTACCTCACCTCCATGGCCACCTCCAGTTACTATATTTGTATACCTTGCTTTCCAACTTCTGCAGACAAATTTAAGTCAATTGGTCTCTGAGCTGTTACTAACCCCCTGCCTCTCCTTCTCACATTTTCTGACAAACCTACCTGCTTTTCTGATTGTTTTCTGAGGCTTCTGTTCTCTTCCTGGGTATAGCCCTGCTCCGTTCGCTCTCGCTGTGCTCAGGCTCACTTTGCTCCCCTACCCTACCCCATTCTCACCCACCCCATTACAATTTCCTTTATAGCTAGCACTCCCTCCCATTCCTGCCACATCAGCCACTAACCTAACACTTCCTGTCAGAAACCCCTCCCACCCTATTGCCTATTCATCCCTCCCTACATCACATACCAAACGCTGACTTTTCAAATCACTATCCTACCACTCTGAACACACTACAATATGAAACACCTTCTCATTTCTTCTCTATTCCTCTTCCTCTTCTCTGCTCTAACCTCTTATCACTCACTCCTTTCCAACCCACTTACATGCTCTCCTACCAGCTACATAAATAATACATCTCAAACAACTTCCTCATTTATAATCTCCCCAAATCTATTCAATTTCTCCACTATAAGTCTCCATAAACTCCATATGCATCAAATCCTTAGGCCTACCCCTAAGTCTAAATCTAAGCTACCTAAAGCACATATACCCGTCAAAACTCTCTCCCTTTCCAAACATTCTTCTCTGCTCTGGTGACATCCACCCCAACCCTGTCCCCTCTCCCTTTCCCCACATCCTCACACCCCTCACATCCATGCCCACCCTCCCCTCAATTCACACATCACACCAATCCCTCCCTCATGCAGATAATTCATCCCTATCTAAACATCTAACTATATTCTCACTAAACATTCAAAGCCTAACAAATAAAGTCATTGAGCTACATACCTGGATAGCCCATTCCACTTCTGACATTCTTTCCTTATCTGAAACATGGCTCAAACCACATATCACAAATAATGAAATACTCCCTCCTGGCTATAATATCTTTCACTCTGACAGATTCCCAAAAAAGGGGGTGGTATAGTCATCCTCTACTCTAATAACCCAAACCTTTCACCATTCCCCACTCCTATTCCTGACTTCCACCCTGCTGAACTTATCATTCTCAAATGCCACCTTAATCCTCATAAGAAATTTGCTGTCGCCTCCATATATATCCCTCCAGGAAACAATCTACCCATCCTAGAGAAAATGCCGTCCTGGTTTTCTGACACTATACCTTATAAAACCCTTATCTTAGGAGATGTCAACATTGACTTGTCCAAAGTTACTACTGACTCTCCTGAACTTAGTATCAACCTACATGGATTCCGCCAACTGATTTCATCCCCCACACGCTACCACAAAAACTCATGCTCCAGCTCCATAATTGACTGGATTCTCACCAACTCCCCCCATCACTACCACAACCCCCACTACTCTACCTGATTCTCTTAGTGATCATCTCCCTACATCTGTCTTAAGATACACCTCAAAAACTCACAAACCCAACCTCTTCAGAGACTGCCGCAAACTATCCAACTTTAACATCTCCCAATTTAACTCTAATCTTTCCAGTATAGACTGGTCAGTCCTTAAACAAATCCCTCTCAATGATGCTGTAAGCATGTTCAACAGCATCTTCCTGAATACTCTAAACTCCCTTGCTCCCATCAGGATGGTCAGAAGAAAATTAAACCATGACCCGGGCTCTCCAAGGAAACTAGGTCCCTTATGCAAAAAAGAGATAGAGTCTGGAAAGCCTGGACCAAAACTAAACAACCACCCCTCCTACTCAAATATAGACAACTTAGGAACCTTGCTAAAAAACAAACTACAAAAGACAAAAAGTCCTACTACAACACTACCCAGCTCAAAAGCAAAACCAACCCTCAAAAGTTTTGGACTACTCTAAACAACATCCTTTCTCCTGGGTGTCCCACAAACCCCTCCCCTTACCCAAACACATCCCCACTGGAAACCGCTACCCTCCTCAATCATCATTTCATTGGTACCATCCAAAAACTCATATCCTCAAATGGTTGCATTACTGCCATGCCTATCCCTCCCAACCTTACAAACCAAACTACCTTCACCTTCCGCCCTGTTCCTACCTCCTACATCAAATCTCTTCTTCTTAAGCTCAAACCCTGCTCTCCCTCTACTGACAATGTACTCCCTACCTTCCTCAAATTTGCCGCTGAATCTATTGCCTATCCTATATCCATACTAATCAATAGATCTATTCAAGAATACACCGCGCCTACCCTGTGGAAATCCTTCTTCACTATTCCTCTTCACAAAGGTGGAAACTCCACTGACCTTGGCAACTACCGACCTATTGCCATTCTATCCTCCCTCTCAAAGATACTTGAAAAATGCATTCATTCTCAGCTTCTGAACCACTTCCTCCAGCATAATCTTCTCACTTCCACTCAGTATGGCTTCCAACCCAACCACAGCACAACCACTGGCCTCCTATCCTTTACCCATACCATTGCCGAAGCCCTAGATAACAACAAACTCATATCCTGTCTTTTCCTTGACCTTTAACCCAAAAAGTGGTGCAATGGTGCAAAAAGAAGAACAAATAAACCAAAAAAGGCACCATTAGGGTTTCAGGACTCCACACAGTTTTATTTAGCACAAATTGTTAAGCGGGTTCATCAATCCAAGTTGACTTCATCAGAACAATTACTACAAGGAGAAAAAAGAATTTAAATAGGTTAAAATCAACTACTATTGGCTAAAATAAACCAATCAGTTTACACTATTAAAATTAAGTTGAGAAGTCTAAAAATCTAACTTTTTATCACCATTATAAAATGCATGAGAAAATACAAATAATTTATGCACTATAAATAAATTATTTCAACAAATTGTTCCAAATGAACTAAAATGTTAATTTAAAGTGCTTATAACTTTATTTTTTCCTGCCTTTTCCTTCAATGTTGGTATAATAGATATAAAATCATTTAAACCAGGGTGCAGGTTAGCACCTAGTCTTAGTTGTCACATTAACTCTTTTGTACATAAAATGTTCTTCCAATCCCCACTTCTCAGGTCTATTTGCACCATGTCCAAAATAACAAATTTAAAACCAGAAAAATTCTCACACAACATGCTGTGCCTTTACAAGTCATTTGTTTCTTTCTTGTTTTTTATGCCGTATAAATGTTTGTAAATCCTAGATTCGAGGGCTCTCTCCGTTTTACCAACATAAAATCCCATGCAGGTGTTACATTTTACAAAGTGCACAATTCTGTTGGTAAAACAGTTTCCCTTTCTAAAAAACACTGTAGTTTCAGTTCTGTTAGATAAGGTAACAAAAGGTATCCGCAGAATAAAACTACACCTTTTGTAATGCATACCTTCATTTTAACAGTCATCAACCTCTATCTCAGAAAAAGAGTATTATCAAGGGGCAGGCTATAAGGATTGCATGAATGACCTCACAAAAAGAGGATATTGAGAATGAATTCATTAACTTGAGGAATATGTTTGTAGACAGAGGGTACCCCAATAATTTGGTTGAGACTATTCTACAAGGAATCCTTGATAAATGGGGGAAGAGATATAAGTTGCTTTTAGGCAAAGGACCCTTGAAAGCATAGGAAATGGGTGGTGCATCTATTTTAGAACCCCCCACCAACTTTGCACAAGCATGTGTTGTACAATATAGTCCCTTATATAGTGGGGTGAAAATATTTTATATAAAAATTGGAGCATTTTTAAAACTAATAATGAGATATCTAAAGTGGTGGGTGAGAAGCCTATTTTTTCTACTAAGGTGGGTGCCAATTTGAAATTAATCCTAGAAAACAAAGGTAGTGTGGGAGATTAAAACAATAAAGATGGTACCAAACCATATGGACGGTGCCCTCAGTGTAGTTTTATTCTGCAGATACCTTTCCCATAGAAAAATATTGCCAGTGTAGTTTTTAGGTGCTCAATGGCAATGATTCACTTGTTTGGGAGATTTCTCCCTTCTTCAACTTGGTAAAACTATGGAGTTGGTATATATAAGTTCAGGAGGTGCAGACTGCTTGCCCCTTGCAAAAAAAAACAAAAAAAAAAAAACAAAAAAAACCCCACTTTCCTTCTGAGTTTCCGCCATTTTTTTTTCATCTGCTCAGCTTGTTGACTTCTGGGAAGTCAACATTTCATAGTAGAATCCTTTCTGTATGTGGGCAAAGTACATTAAGACTTGTAGTTAGCCTTCCTGAGTCCCAGCTTATATTGCTACTAATTTCTTAGATATTAATTTTGATATGTTAAATTGATGGTGTCATTAACACTGCGACCTACTAAATACCGTACTTATCTACACTGGAGTAGTTTGCACCTGTATTTTACTTTTAAAAATATGTCATGAGGACAAATGCTAAAAGTCATTTAACTTACAGCAAACAACATCACTGTTTAAATAATATAATTTTCTAAACACTGTTAGGAGATATGCAACTGCACCTCTAAATATTAGAAACAAGGTGTTATTAGATCATGATGACAAGAACAGACCTAATTTTTTTGTAAAGCATACAAGAATAAATGCAAGTGTAAATAAGAATCAACAAAAACTCACATTATAGTTTGCTATTACATGTAACAGGCATTTTATATACATCAGGCAGCAATCATTGCTAACGAATGGGGTACCTTGCAACCAGCTGCAACAGGTTAAAGCAACTCATTTAAGACATCAGCTTTATTACAAAGAAAATGTATTTTCATAATGTACATACAAGTAATACATTATTTTTTTTGCAGATGTAAGTAATATCATTTTCTACATGTAATTTCTAACAGACCATATCATTTTAATTTATATTGTGATTGTGACTGACAAAACCTAATTAATTTGGCTACATGTAGTTTATGGTCAGAGTGTTGTGTATGTAAACGTAACATCCAGTTAAATGTCCACACATCAGAATACTACTGAGATAGAAAAAAGAAGTTATAACTAATGCTCGCAAGCACATGATTATAGATGCTAATACTGGACAAAAATTTTATTTCAAAATGTAGAAAATGTTTGGTGACGATTACACATACTGCAATGTTATTAGTATTAGTTTCAGCTTTATTAGAGCTGGCAGACCACCTGGAATGGAATGAATAGCTTTACTAGCATAAAGCTTATTTTTAGAAAAAAATCTGTAAAATATGTTTAGGTAGGATCTTGGGCTGTATTCAGAAACATCTCTTACATGATCATCAGGGACCAATAGGGCCGAAGAAGTAGGATAATGTGGTTAGTAGCTGACTTAATGTGCAGTAGGTGCAAAATTGTGTGACAGGGTCAGAATAAGTAGGGAATTCACTGGTGAAAACACAACAGGCCGTGTAAATACTAGGTGATTGTGAGAATTGGACTAAAAACAGGAGTGGGATGCGACAAATCCCTCCCAAGGTCAGGGAATATCGTGATGGGACAGGGTGGGGTACCAGCTGATTGCCATGTACAGTGCTGCATCCAACCCGAGGTCAGTAACCTCAGTGACCACTTTCCTGACCGAGCCCAGATGCACACTGGTTAGGGCCAGAGTGCTGGGTATCTCTGTCAGTTGTACAAAGACATGGTCTAAAAAGCCAGAGCAGGTATCCAGCCATGTGTTCACCAAAACCATCACCATGCTTTTCACATCCTGCAGGGTGACATACCAAGTGCCACCATTTGTGGCTCCTGGTGAGGAGCCTATATACCTCCTGGAGACAAAACACCAGACAGCACCAGGGAACTGATCGGGTTACTGACTGCTTAATGACCTACATCACCCTGCTTGGATGCTAGCCTAGAGACAGCTGGGGACCCCATAGATGATGACAAGACAGGTACATGGTATGCTGGCCTTATACTTCTCAATCTCTTAATGCAAGAATTAAGGGAAAAAAAAACATAAAATAGGGACAGATTTTAAATATTAGACTTATAAGCTTAGAAAGTTGCTAAAATAAGAGGGTTTGCATTAATATGCATTAACATGCATTTTCTGAAGTATATGAAGTCTGAAACTCAAATGCCTGTCATTATTTAGTGATTTTAATGCACAATGATTTGCCAGAAAGTCACACATTTTTAAGGAACAGATCATGAGGCAAACATTTGGAGATTCTGTGAAATTTCTGATGGCAGACAGGTATAGTTGGTCGATGCCGCACTATATCTGTTGCCACAGAGGACACTGCATAAAATATGAATGTAAATGGAAAGGAACAAAAAACATCCCTTGAGAACATGAAGTGGCCAACAAATATGAGATTACTATCAGGTGGCATACATGGCCTATGACACTGTGTTCTTCTTGGCACCATGGAGACCATGCCATGTAGACATTAGCACATATGTCCAAAAGTAATACTCATGGGACTCTGAAACCTAATGGTAATGAGTTACCATGACACAAGACAGCCACTATGAAACATCACCTGACAACCTCACTACCATGACACAGGACAGCACCATGAAGCATCACCTGACATCCTCTCTGTGTCAATCATTTGCAAGATATACGTGGCACAGGCAAGGGAGTTGGAATGGATAGTGGAAGAGAACAGCATGGTACAGTACAGTAGCAGCAGAAATATGGTCATGGGCATGGCTCTGAATGAAGGTAACTAACCAGATCAAAACTGGAGACAGATAACCAGGATGGCTGTGGAACACCCACTGTCAGTCCAGCTAGCATCATCATGCCACCAATGGGATATCTCTGGTGGTAGGATGGGTAGAAAAGCTTAACCTGCATTGATACACTATGTGACACATCATGCCAAGCAAAACTGTATGCAATGGTTAGAATAAATAACAGCAATGAACACAAATGTTGCTATCCAGACACATGCTGTGGATGTCATGTGATGTGCATTGATTGGCAGTGGGGTAGTACAGTGAGTGAAGCCAAGGGCTCTATATAGTCTTGTGTTACCAACCACTGTGACTGGGTAGCAGGGGAGAAATGCACCAACCTAAAGTTATCTGCCATGTAAAAAAAATTGTTTGGTCTTCATGGCTGCAGCACAGTGCCCCCAAAGGCCATGAGACTGAATATGAAACCTGCTGCCCTGTAGAGGTACCTGCCTGAGCATGCACAAGCCACTTCACAGGTTTTAGTGTATGTGCCTGTACAAGCATAGGTCTCACTGCATAGTCTAGGGTTGGAATATTTTGTGCTAAATGTACTAATCAGAAGAAGTTAACTTAAACTGGCTCAGTAGTATAATTGTCTTGCTATGAGCTTCAAAACTGCATGATAAAACAGCCACTGCCATTGCAGTGCTCATCACACTGCTGAATTTTGTAGGAATAGAGAGTGGAACTCAATTTTTTGACATTTCTATTGGTTTACAGAAGAAAGGTGTGATCTGCAGCTGATATGGTAAGGATAGACTGGTCAGTAGCCAGTGGGGAGACTGACTGGATAGGGGAGGGGGGTTGCTCCACAGTTACCTGCTGTTGGTGGGAGCACTGGGAGAGTTGTGGTGGAGCCCTGCAGTAAATAACTACATTAGTCTACAGATTTCAGGAGTGTGGCATATCTGTTTGGGTAAGGATGCACAGACATAGGCAGATGTGGATATTGACTGGATTACTGTAAGACTCATTTTTTTTTGTTGGAGGATCCACAGGAACCTGCTGACAGGTGGTGGCAGAGTGAGGGTTGCAACTAGGAATGAGAAGAGGAGAGGCCACAGGTGCAGGCAGCAATAACCAATTAAGGTATTGGCTGTTGGGCTGTGTGAAGTACACAATGACCTCATCATGTGACTCAGATAGAGAGGATTGTGTTGCAGTGCACAAGGTCTTTGTCAATCTATTGTATATGGAACACAGATTGCATGGTGAGGTGGGGACAACCCACTTGATAATGCTACTAGACAAGGCGAATATGTGGAGAGCATGAAGTTTTGGCTTTCTTGAGCATAGATAAATGTAGGCTGCTGACAGGGTGCTCATCAAAACACTCTATCCCCATGCTGTTCTACTGGATCACTAATGGGGAACTGTGCACTGGTATTGCTATATGGTAGGCATGGTGCATCATGATGGCATAGCCTTCACATGGAAATGTGATCACTACAGATAGTGCTACCCATATTTTGTGCACACTCCCTAACTTTAGCTGCATGTTCATCTTTGCATTAAGATTCATAGTGCAATAGGAGACAAAATGCCTAGAGAAGTTCCCCCAGCAGAGACTGATGTACTACTGCATGTTCTCCATGGGCATGGATGGCAGATACTAGAAAATATAAAAGTGATTGGTTTTCCATGAACATATGTGGCATGAACTGGAGACAGATAGCAACATAGCCAATGGCTACAAATAAGCAGCCCATCAGGTCTTTGCAGAGTCATCAACATGATCCTACAACACTGCCAGAAGGACCATACCACTGCACAGGAGAGGATGGCCATGAATGAGGTCTTGCCATCACAAAACACTGTCACTGTCTTGCAGGAGTTACTGCTGTCCCTGTCTGAAGAGAACAAAGGACCATGATGCCTGACAGAGTATGGATGTTGAAGCTGAACTGCATGCACCATCTAATGTATCTGATGGTAATGCACTGGGCTGGTATTTCCTTATGTCAGTAATGCATTTTAGTGGTATGCCATTGCTATGAGTTCAGAAGTGATCAGCATCACCATATCTTCTCTACAGACACATTGGGAATGCAGGCATGAAAACATACCACACAAAGTATGTTTGTTTCATTCTTTGTATAGCTGTTATCAGTAACATTGATGCATCAAAGGGATGTGGGATTGTCACATATGAACAATGTTACACATGACTGTTTTCTATCTGCTTTCACAAGTGTAAGGGTTATAATGTTGTCTGCTATGGAAGAAGATATACTTGATGTCAGTGCTGCACTGGAAAATAACAATGATTTGGCTCACCAAGTTTGCAGATGACTGCAAATTGTCAGCTATCACAGATTCTCCCCACAACATTAGCAACTTGCAAGAGGGTCGAACACTGACAAATGACTGGTGCTAAAGCCAAGGATAAAAACTCAATGCCATGAAGTGCATTATAGCACCTTTAGGTAAAATATCCTCCCAGGTTAATTACTCTATCCATAAGATACCTCTAAGAGTTGACTCAGTAGTTAGAAATCGGAGAACATATGTAGACACTAATCTGGTCTTTGACCAACATGTAACCAAGGTAGTAAGACAAATCATTCTATGTCATTCAACTTAAAAGTAAGGGCATGCAACTTTACTTGGCCCTTATTGGACCCATCTTTGAATACAATGCCCGCTTCGACATGTACCTGACCACACATATGCAACAGTTGGAATGTTCACAAAGCTTCCTTACCAAGACGGTCCAGGGTACAAACACACTGTCCTATGCAGATTACCTTAAAGCCTCTGAGTTACTGAGGGGCATTCTATGCCTGGTATATAATGCACCCTTGTATCCAGACATTTTTCATATCCATAAAATGAACAGCACCACAAACACTAGATCCAAGGATTTAAATTTTACTCGTGACATAAACTGAACTTGTTGGTGAGATGGATATGTGTCTCAAAGTATCTGATGCTCTTGAATGGGATCCCCATCTATGTGAAGCAAAGTTCATCCCTAACTCTACTCAAATGTAGCCATGACTATTGGATGGGAAATTGGAAAGTTACTCCTGGTCTGGCTCCCATGTCTTTGACAGACAAAGACAAACAGTAAATATACCCTAACTAACATACCTCCCACCACAAAACATTTAGCAATTTCCTAAATAACTTACCCCTCCAAATTGATGCCCATGTTACATAAGGACACTACTGGGTTGGGTTGCATGGCTAGGCTTATAAAGGTCTTGGTGGTTGTTAGCCTAGTACATGCCAGTAGCACAGTCTGAGGGTAGACTGGCACTGCTGGCACTGCTGGCACTGGTGACTGTGGAGGACATGGTATTGGTCACATCCAATGACACAGCTCTGTTTCCTTTGGAATCTGCCAACACCTCTTCAGAGCCTGTGAAAGGATAGGTAATGCCTGGCACCTCCTAGTCAGGGAGCATCATCCTGGTCATGCTCCTGCAGTTGGCAGTGATACCTCCACAGAGCATGAAGATATGGATTGGGAGTTGTGGAGGAGTAGCCATCACCATCCTGACTTCTGCTCATTGCCTGAAACGGGTGTCACAATGGATATTACTCAAGAGATGTAAAGGACTGTTATCCAGGCGCAGGCAAATACCACCATCACCAAGGAACAGACAATGGAAGTGCTATGGGGCTTGTGGAACAACCTACATGAGGGTATTGCCTACATGACTGGCACATTTGACAGGCACATAGCTGCCCTCATTGTTACCATCGCAAGACCTGTATGTAGGGCTGATGCAGTTTCCTGTGGCCACTGCTCAATTGCCTTGATTGTGGATATATCCCACATGGCAGGTAGGCCAAGGTTAAGTACCTCTACCCATTCCACACCATCCACTGCTATTGTGCTGGTGCAACATGGCATGGCTGTCATTGCAGATGTGGAGTATATGGCAGTCAGATACATGGCAAGGACAGGCAGTTGCAGTCTTATGGTTTGCCTTCATCCTTGCTGGCGGCTGTTGGTGCCAGTGCCATTCCTTGGAGGAGATGCAACCAGGGTCAGGGATGTACATGGTCTGCATCATTCCCACCTGTGGTCCCATGACATCTGTCAAATCCACATATACACATTGCAACCGTATCTGTGGAGCTGTATCCCCTGGAACCCATTTTGAATGAGTATCCAGTACTGCTGGACACTTATCCTTCTCTGGAAGTAGCACTTTGTCTACACAACATCATATCCATCTTCCCCAATCTAATACTGATGTAACACATTCCTTTCCATATTTTTAGTTAACCTCCTCTCCAACCAATGTACTTATTTCTGATTCCTGTCACTGTGCCCCTGTACATATGATGACAAATGTGTCCTGTCCTCTCTGTTGTGTTACATAAGTAGGAGATATGGGATGCAGAGTATGGCCAGTCAATGTACATTATAGCATGACCTGTGTGTAGTACTGTATGCATCAGCTGTAATCTTTGTTGTGTCTAATCTGGCTCATAGATATGGGCTGGATCCTGCCACTTTGCTAGTGTTGCAGTGCATTGTGCCTGCCTCTGACTCATCTGGTCTTTCCCTGCAGCTGGTTCATCTGATTGTTCCTCAACTGGCACTTCCTCTGCCACTGCCTCCAGTCTGTCTGGTCATCCTATGGCAATTCCCTGCTGTAGCTGTCTACATGCCACAGTGTTGCACAGAATTGCACAAATAGCAAATATGTTGCAGGTCTCCAGGGCATACTGCAGTGCACCACTGGAAGAACCTATGCAGTGGAACTGAGTCTTCATCACTTCTAATTAACAACAACATCTTTGTGGGCCTATGACAGTGCGGGATTGTATTTCATCTCAGCCATGCACCATGGCTTGTGTATCAATGTCATGATCTGTGACTCCAGGGCATATCTGGCATCACTGACTACATGCCCTTGTGGGATTTTACCATGTACAAATCACTGGCATAGGTCAGACATGTGCTAGATGCAGGAGTTGTAGGAAATGCCTGGATGGTACACAGAAACATTACCTGTGCTTTGCACATCCATGGTAGTGGCTGGAGTGGAAAGTTTTCTGTTTAATGCAGCATTGACTGTATGACCTGGTGGGGTATTGATAGCAATGTGTGTTCATTTACTGGCCCCTAGATACTCAGGGATACTGGTTATTTCCTAGAACACTTGCATGGTGTTGCTTCTCTCCTTTGTCACCTTTGAGAACCACATATAGTCCTCCACATGCCGCAGCATAACATCAAGGAGCTGACAATACCATACATTTCAGCCAAAGAACCCAAACTGAAATACAAAAGGTGGGGGCATATCCATATTCATCAAGGATACCCACACCTCCAGGTTACTGGCACAGCACGATGCTTCAGAGGTCATCCACGTGCAACTAACAATGGGCAAAACTGCAATTCAAATTGTAGCTTGCTACAGATCACCCAGCATGTCCCAGGACCCCATTCCATGTTTCTGGAAACACTGGGAAACATAAAGGTCCTACAAAACACCCTAATATTGAGTGATTTCAATTACCCAAACATTAACTGGGAGAACTACTCAAGTACTAACTCCCTTGCCCAACATTTCCTAGAATTTATAAACTCAAATGTCCTGGTTCAACTGGTCAACACTCCCACCAGAGGTGACAACATATTGGACCTGGTCATCACCAACATGGGTTACCGGTGTTCCACACTGGAGGTCAACCCCTTGCTGGTTAGATCTGACCATATACAAATCACTTTGGATATCCACATTCCGCCTCCACCCCCAGACAAGGAAACCACCGTGAATAACTTTTCAAAAGTAAACTTCACGTTACTTAAGACCAAGGTGGAAGGTTTCAAAGCCCCCATGCTGAAGGATAATGCTGTCCAAGCTGCAAAATCCTTTAATAATGCATTTTACGGGTACCTACAAGAGTGCATGGATCATGCCATCCCAAGCAAAACCAAGACTCACTCCTCCAAGAAAAGGAAACCAGTCTGGTGGACTCCTGCCATAAACAGGCTATATAATAGAAGAAGGAAACTAGTACAGAAAAGAGTAAAATCCCAAGATGGGAAGACATCCCTGATCAGTATCAGCAAAAAACTATGATCCCTCATAAGATCATCCAAGTTGAGCTTTGAAAGAAAAATTGCCAAGGACTCCAAAGATAACCACAAGGAATTCTTTAGCTATGTCAAGTGGCAATGCTCAGATCTGCTCGGAGTTAGTGCAGAATGGCACAAAATACACCGAACCGACCGATATCGCCAACATCCTGGCAGACAGGTTCAGCGCAAACTTCATCCCCCTCTCTCCCTCAAAAGGGCCCATAACCATACCAGAAGAATGTAGAGTCCCTGAAATCACAGACACTCAGGTTAAAACAGCCCTCTCCAAAGGCAAAAACACAGCATCAATGGGACCGGACATTGTCCCAGACTGCATCCTACACGAGCTCAAAGATGAACTAACCCCTCACCTAAACACACTGTTCAAACTCAGCCTCCCCACAGGCTACATACCCATAGAGTGGCACACAGCAATGGTTATTCCACTCCACAAAGGTGGAGCCACAACAGACCCCGGGAACTATTGCTTTATAGGCCTGACTAGCTTGGTCTGCAAGGCTATGGAGTGCATCATCATTGAACTCATTAACAGAGACATTGGGAACCTCCAAACACTGGACCGCACTTTGTTAAGGACAGATCATGCCTCTTAAAGCTGGTGGACTTCTTTGAGACAGTTACCAAGGCTATAGACAAGGGAAAGGTGGTACACACAGCCTACCTAGACCTCGCTAAGGCCTTCGACACCATTCCCCATTCTGGTATTATAGACAAGCTCACCTGCCTGAACATAAACCCCTACGTCACAAGATGGGTTGCCAACTGGCTCATGGACAGAACCCACATGGTGAGAGTTGCAGGAGCTAGGTTGACTCTAAACCGGTTACAAATGGCATTCCCCAGGGCTCAGTCCTAGGACCCCTCTTGTTCGGCATATACTTCTCAGAGGTATAGGCAAGCACAGGAGGACTATGGCTGACCAAGTTCACAGACGACTGCAAACTAGGGGCTATAATTGACTCTCCAGCTGACACAGACATCCTCCAAAAGGGTCTCACTGAGACGGATACCTGGTGTCAAAATCATGGCTTCAAGCTAAATGCCAAAAAGTGCATAGTCATCCCCTTTGGAAAAAAAAAAGTACCCAAAAACTACCACATAGGTGGTAGTCCCCTAAATACAGAAGACATAATAAGGGATCTGGGGACCCAAGTAGATAGTAATCTCACCTTTGATAATCACATTGCCAAAGTGGTTAGAAAATCCTTCTATATGGCCCACCTAATCACAAAAGGGTTCGCATCCAGATCAAAAGTGGCCCTTGTGCCCCTCTACTCATCACTCATCAGACCCATCATAGAGTACAACGCCCCATTTGGGATGTACCTTACAAGACACCTGCAACAGCTGGAAAAACCACAGAAGTACCTCACCAAGAGGATCACTGGCCTTAAACAGATGCCCAGATGCCCTATGCAACTTGACTGAAGAAACTCCAGCTGTACTCAGTTGCATACCGCCTACTCAGAGGTGATCTCTGCCTGACATACAAGGCCATGCCCAACCTAGAACTGATGGACATGCTCCACCTAAAGAAAACCTTATCCCCTCGAGCCACATGCTCTAGGGATCTAAACTTCACCACAACAATAAATAGGACATGCTGGAGGGATAGATTCCTGTCCCAGAGACATCCAATGGTTTGGAAGAAGATTCCAATCTACATTAGGCAGAGCTCCTCGCTAACACTCTTCAAATGAAACCTTGACGAGTGGATGGGAAACAGAAAGTTTACCCCGGGGATCACTTCAGTGGCTCTGCTGGACAGAGGCACAGGGAACTAATCTAAGGGGGCAGCAAAAGCCAACACATTCTGGCTAGGCTTATAAATGCCTTTGGGCAGATAGCCTAGTATTTACCTATGAACCTATGAACCTATGTAGTATTTGAGAGGATATACCCACTGTGCCACCTGATGGTGACTGGAGACTTATCAAAGCTACTCACTTTATGTTCACAAGGATCAGTATTCCACACACCCCATGAGACTCCATGTGAGGATTGTACATGTTTACCAATTGTTGTATAGAATCTCTGTCAACATAACTGTCTTTGACCATGCTGTTACCATGCTGTTACTGTACATATGTTGATTTGCCAGGTGCAGTTAGCTGCACTTGGATCCTTTTTGGACATGGAGGGCAACAATGTGCACTGTTATGGATACTGGCTGCAGTGGCCTGTCACACGTAATGTATATCTACTATAGCTACTACTCCTAGCATTGTAGTGCAGTCTCTGCTTCTGTTCATTGAGAAATAATGGTGTACAAACTTGCAGGCAGAAGTGGCTGATCCTACAGTTTTTAAACAGTTTTGAATTGCTTTCTCATATTGTTTACTCTCATTTTATATGCAGTTTTGCTCATTACCATAATGTTGCTCATTTCCATATCATTATATGGGAGTATCATATGATGCTGACCACACAAGTTCACCTGCTTGTGCAACAGCGCTACCTGTAATTGAATCAAATCACTATGTACTGTACCACTCTGCTTGCTATTTTTTCTAATGCATTCTGCTTTTTGTTTCTCATTCCTGCCCTGTAACTGTTACAAAGATAATTTTACAAAGTATTCTTAGATACACATATTTCTTATATTACTGTTTTGAATTAATGCTTCAGCTTTAATTATCTTTTGTATAGGTCATGTGACCAGGCCTGTTCTGTTCATAGGCAGCTGAAGAAGCAATTTTATTTGGCACAAAAGCATGTATATCACTCTTTATTGTTTTAATAAAGTCCACTAAAGTGCCTACTTTTAAAGTGAATGTTATCTTATAATATGTCATTTCCTTCTCAACAAAAATTGCGATTCGAAATTGCCTCATATAGTATAGTATTCGATTTGGAATAAATATCTTGACATCTGTCAGAATCTTTTGTCGTATTTCCGTCATTCCAACCATTGCTGTCGAGTTGCATCTGACTCCTGTAGCAATCTCCATGAACAGCAACAGCCATCCACAAAATTTATTAGGCAACTCTATTTATTTATTTGTGTATTTATTTATTTATTTAATTAAATTATTTAAATAATTAATTAATTAGTTAATTAATTTATATTTGTTAATCAGGAAAGTCTGACTTGGCCAGCAATGACCCCTTTTCAGTGAGAAAAGCTCCAACAGTTTAATAGAGGATTTAAGTAACAACATTTATAACATAGAATAACATAATTAATAAAATAACATATTTTTGCTAGCATGATATAGCAAAAGAAGGTAGGAAATAGTAACAGAAAGTAATAACCATATGGCAAAAATAGTTAAGGAAAGAGACACAGGACAGTAGAGGTAAGAACAATAAATAGCCATATGTATAGAGAACAGCGGAGTGGGAGATTAAGAACAGCTGGAGAGGTCAGGATAAGAAGGAAGGCATGGAGTGTAGACAGGTGGCATAAAGTTAGTAGGTAAGGTGTTAACATATAACATAGTTTTAGACAGAAGTAAGAGAAATAAGATGAATTGGATAATTTATTGGTGAATTGAGGGAATAGAAGTAGATTACCAGGCCTTTTATCTGCATCACACACTCACAAATACATGTGCACAAATGCACAATTATGGAACTGAGTCACCAGTTCACCTATGGCATGTCTTTGTGATGTGAGAGAAAGCTGGAGTACTAGAGAAAGCCCACAGAAACACAGGGACATATCAAACTCCATGAAGAAGGCATCCAAGCCAAGAAATTAACTAAACACTCTCCTTCTGTGAGGACGCAGTTCTACTTACTGTGCCACTGTGCATCCCTTGTTATATTAGCACAATACTGAATATGTAGGTTCTTGAAAGCAGAACGTCAAAGAATGAAGTAATGCTTTTCTGCTTTCTGTGAGTTTAAGAAAGACAGCTGTGATTTGTTTCCCCAATGGCATACCTCTCTTGACTGTCCAGATTTTCACAGAATGCCCAGATGTTTGCCTCATATTGTCGGTCTGTTCCTCATAAAATTTTTGGATTTCTGGCAAAGCACTGAGGATTGAAGTCACTAAATAATGACATATATTTGAGTTTCAGACTTCATACCCTTCAGAAAATACATGCTAACATAAATTCTGATATTCTAGCAACTTTATAAGGTTACTAAGAAAATATTTAAAACCTGTCCCTATTTTTGGAACTTTGCCCCTATTATTTTAGTCTTTGTCCAGATTTCTTGTTGCTAAGACATTGAGAGGTATGGAGAGTATACGAAAGTATATTTCAGAGAGAAGACATGACTCTCATTTACCTATTCTTTCTTGCTTTCTGTTGCATTGTTACATTTTTGGCCATACTGTTCTTTTCCCTAATATATTCAACTTAATACATATTTCTAAACCATTTTCTGCTTACTGTCTGCATGCATTCACTTCAGGTTAACCCATCTAATAAGGCCTTACTGCTAATGTGTTTGCAGGTCCCAATTTGCTCATAATGACCCAGTCTGATTCACCTTGAAGAACCCACATAGCCGTTTTTACACAAAGACTACAGTATGTTGTACAAACAGTTTTTTGTAAAAGGAGCTCATCTGTGGAGGGAAAGGTCAGTCAGAACAGATGGCTTTTTTGTGATCAGCTGCTGTTAAAGAAAAAAAACATTATAAATGTGTGCTGCATGTAATTTTCACCCAGAATTCTGGGAAAACAGGTAAACAGTGTATTACCTAGGAAGTCATAAAAGACGTGTGCTCATAGGTTCATAGGTTCATAGGTAGGTACTAGGCTATCTGCCCAAGGGCATTTATAAGCCTAGCCAGAATGTGTTGGCTTTTGCCTCCCTTTTAAATTAGTTTCCTAGGCCTCTGTCTAGCAGGGCCACTGAAGTGAACCCAGGGGTAAATTTACGACTTCCCATCCACTCGTCAAGATTCCTCCTGAAGAGAGTCAGTGAGGGGCTCTGCCTAACATAAACTGGGATTCTATTCCAGAGCGAGGGAAGTCTCTGGGACAGGAATCTATCCCTCCAGCACGTCCTGTTTATTGTTGTGCTGAGGTTTAATTCACTGGAGCATGTGGCTGTAAGAGATTTGGTTTTCTTGAGGTGGAGCATGTCCATTAATTCCGGGTTGGACATGGCCTTATACGTCAGGCATAGATCACCTCTGAGCAGGCGGTAAGTAACCGAGTAGAGCTGGAGTTTCTTCAGTCGAGTTGCATAGGGCATCTCTTTGAGGGCCATGATCCTCTTGGTGCGGTACTTCTGTGGTCTTTTCAGCTGTTGCATGTGCCGTGTAAGGGTACATACCTAATGGGGCATTGTACGCTATTATGGGCCTAATGAGTGATGAGTAGAGGGGCACAGTGACCTCTCTTGATCTAGAGGTGAACCCTTTTGTGATTAGGTGGGCTACATAAAAGAAATTTCTAACCACTTTGGCAATGTGGTTATCAAAGGAGAGGTTGCTATCTACCTGGGTCCTCAGGTCCCTAATTACATTTTCCATACCTAGTGGATTACCACCTATGTGGTAATTCGTGGGCACTTTATTTTTTCCAAAGGGGATGACTATGCACTTTTTGGCATTCAGCTTGAGGCCATGGTTTTGACACCAGGTATCTGTCTCTGTAATACCCTTCTGGAGGATGTCTGTGTCAGCCGGAGAGTTGATTATGGCCCCCAGTTTGCAGTCATCTGCGAACTTGGTCAGCCATAGTCCTCCTGTGCTTGCCTGTACCTCAGAGATGTATATACCGAACAGGAGGGGTCCCAGGACCAAGCCCTGTGGGATGCCACTTGTGACTGGTTTAGAGTCGGACATGGCACAGGCAACTCTGACCATGTGTGTTCTATCCATGAGCCAGTTGGCCACCCATCTTGTGACATAGGGGTTAATGTTCAAGCTGGTAAGCTTGTCTATAATGCCAGAGTGGGGAATGGTGTCGAAGGCCTTAGCGAGGTCCAGGTAGGCTGTGTGGACTACCTTCCCTTCATCTATGGCCTTGGTAACTATTTCAAAGAAGTCAACTAGGTTTAGGAGGCAGGATCTGCCTTTAACAAAGCCAAATTGGGTGGGGTCCAGTGTCCTAAGGTTCCCAATGTCTCTGTTTATGAGCTCCATGATAATTCGCTCCATAGCTTTGCAGACCGGGCTGGTCAGGCTTATAGGGTGATAGTTCCCAGGTTCTATTGTGGCACCACCATTGTGGAGTGGGATGACTGTTGCTGTATGTCATTCTTTGGGTACATAGCCTGTGGTAAGGCTGAGTCTGAACAGTGAATTTAGGTGAGGGTTTATTTCCTTTTGGAGCTCGTGTAAGACGCAGCCTGGGACACCAACTGGTCCCATTGATGCTGTGTTCTTAGCTTTGGAGAGGGCTGTTTTTACCTGCATGTCCATGATGTCTGGGGCTCTGCATTCTTCTGGGATGGACACAGGCCCTTTTGGGGGTGAGGGGGGGTGAAGTTTGCACTGAACTTGTCCGCTAGGAAGTTGGCAATGTCAGTTGGTTCAGTGTATTTTTTGCCATTTTGCACTAGCTCAGAGCATATCTGAGAGTTGCCACCTACATTTTTGATATAGCTAAAGAAGGCTTTGTGGTTATCTTTAGAGTCCTTGGCAATTTTTCTTTCGAAACTGGCCTTGGATGATTTTATGAGCAATCGTAGTTTCTTGCCAATATTGATCAGTGATGCCTTTCCTTTTTGGGATTTTGCTCTATCATGTAGCAGTTTCCTCCTTCTGTTGTATAGCTTATTTATGGCCGGGGACCACCAGACTGGTTTCCTCTTTTTGGAGGAATGAATCTTGGTTTTACTTGGGATGGCTCGATCCATGCATCCCTGTAGATGCTCATAGAATGCACTTGTAAAGGATTCTGTGGATTGGATAGCATTTTCCTTTAGCAAGGGGGCTTTGAAACTTTCCACTTCGGTCTTGAGAAGTGTGAAGTTTGCTTTTGAAAGGTTTTTCACAGTGGTTTCCTTGACTGGGAGTGGGGTCGGGATGTGGATGTCCAGTGTGATTAGTTTATGATCTGATCTTACCAGCAAGGGGGTTACCTCTGGTGTGGAACACTGATCCCCCATGTTGATGATGATCAGGTCCAGTATGTTGTCACCTCTAGTGGGCATGGTGACCAGCTGTTCCAGGGCATTTGAATTTATAAACTCTAGGAAGCGTTGGGCAAAGGAGATTGTACTTGAGTAATTCTCCCAGTCAATGTTTGGGTAGTAGAAATCTCCCAACATATCATGGTGTTTGGTAGGACCTTTATATTTTCCAGTGTTCTCAGGAATGCTGAGTGAGGTTCCTGAAACAAGGTAGGTGATCTGTAGCAGGCTATGATCTGAAAAGCATCTTTGCCCACTGTTAGTTGCACATGGATTGTCTCCGAGGCCTTGTGCTGTGCTACTAACCTGGAGGTGTGGGTATCCTTTATGAAAATGGATACACCCCCCTCCTTTTGTATTTCGGTCCGGGTTTTGGGGCCAAAAATTATGGTATGAGTTGTAGCCTAGTAGTGCTGGGGTGCTCTCTGGAGCTTTGAACCAGGTTTCTGTTACTGCACAGATATCGATTTGCTCCATGCTAAGGAGTGCCTCGAGTGCGTGCATTTTGAGGTTTAGACTTCTGGCATTGAGTAGCATTACCCTCAGTTTTTGATTTCTTGTGTTGTTTATGGAAGCGGGTTTGTCTAAAAAAGGCACTATGGGGGTGGCATAAGCCTTGGCCTGTATTCGAAAGCCTAAGGGCGACAGGTGTAAGCCATCTCTGGCGAAGCAGCGTGGCTTGTCAAGCATGTCGTCCCAGGCTGCCAAACACTGGATCCCCTTTGAATGACACCAATAGCTTAGCCAATTGTTAAAACTGATAATTTTTTCCTCGTACTGTGGCATCATTCTTGGTGAAGGCAAGATGCTACTGAGGGTCAGGGTCATACCGGCCTGGGCTACATGATCAGAGAGCTCCTCTATGTCTCTTTTCATGTAGTCCATGGAGGTACGTCTCAGGTCATTCACACCAATATGTACAATGACAGAGTCATATTTGTACCTGTTTTGGAGTGACCTGAGTGCCTGTGTTATGTGGCGGATCCTGGCACCTGACAGGCAGCTCACAGTAACCTTCTCCTTGTTCAGTCTAATGAGTGGGACATCAGTGTGCCTGACAATAGTCACCTATTACTAGTGTATTGGGTGTGTTGTTGTGCCTTATGGGCTGTGGTTGCTTGGCACACTGACTTTGTGAAGTATGTGATACGCGTTTTTTGTTTGAGGGTGAAAGTTGCTTGGATGTCTGCTTTGGAGGTCTCTGCTGCTTGGACAGATTTTTATTTAGAGCCTTTGAGTATGTTTTTGAGTATTTATGTGTGTTGTTTGCTGGTGCATGTATGACTGTTTTATGTGAGACTGGAAGTGTGGTGCAAGTGTTTCCCTTCTCCTCCTGATTGTCTGTTCCAGCCTTGGGTTGAGAGAGCTTGGCCTCCAGTTTGGCTGTATAGTTGCAGCTCTCACATACATTTGTGTTTGCTGGAAGGAGGAGAGGGTTGTCTGTGTACATGAGGCAATTGTAACATTGCCTCAAGATTCCCAGATTCACCAGCTGGACTGGAGACTATACCTGAAACTGCCCATTGGACATGCCTGTATGGATAACTGAGCTGTTTACTGATTTCCTGGTAGGGACGAAATAGGGAGCCTTGAACTATTGTTTAGTAAAGGGGGAGGTGTTGTGTTAGCATTTATTAGTGCTTACTGACAGCTTGGAGCAAGTGCTTGGTTGTAAAAGAGAAGTTAGAGTGCTTAGTTAGAGAGTTAGACTAGTTCTAAGGGAAAAATTGAAAACTGAATAATACTGTCAAAATTCATTTGGAGCACCTGTCTTTGAAAATGTTCCACAGTGATATGCTATTGGTTCATTTCTTATAATAAAGTAACACAGGAAAGATTTCTATGGTACCACATCCACTAAATGATAAAAATGAAACTATAACTAGAGAAAAACATGTTTTTAAATAGTCTTGGAGCACCTGCAGATTCAAAATACTTGACTGGATAGACATACTAGTAAAAACTGCAATTTGATCAGTCTAACAAATTGTTCAGAAAAAAAAAATGGTGGTTGCAAATCACAAGATGAGTAAAAAGACTGTTTATCCTCTTAACAAAGTTTAAGCCACTTATACTTACTTGCTTGCTATTGCTGAGGCATTTTAATATTCTCCTTTCATAGCTCAAGCCCATATATTTCTTTCTCAGCCAGAACACGTGACTAGACTGCCTTGTGGCATGAAAGGACTAACAAACTCAGCCTTTCATTCCATGCTTACATTTCCCCAGGGGACTGGCATGGTTATGTACTTGCATTGCAGACCCATTATAGAGTACAGCACCCCTTTTGGTATGTACCTCACAAGACATCTACAACAACTGGAAAGGCCGCAAAAATACCTCACAAAAAAGGATTACCAGCCTCAATTAGATGCCCTATGCAGACTGTCTCAAAAAACTCCAGCTTTACTCCGTCGCATATCGCCTACTCAGAGGCGATCTCTGCCTAAAATACAAAGCTATGTCAAACCCAGAGCTGTTGGACATACTCCACTTAAAGAAATCCCAGTCCCACTGAGCTACACGCTCTAGGGACCTAAACCTTGTCATCACAATAAACAGAACATGCTGGAGGGATAGAATCCTGTCCCAGAGACTACCCATACTCTGGAACAAACTACCTATCTATATCAAATAAAGCTCCTCATTAGCACTCTTCAAGAAAAATCTTGATGATTGGATGAGAAATAGGAAATTCACCCCAGGGATCGCCACTGTGTCTCTGCTCAACAGGGGCACAGGAAAATAATTTTTTTGGGTGGCAAAAGCCAGGGTACCTTTTTGGCTAGGCTTATATAGGCCCTAGGGCCAATAGCCTAGTACCTACCTATGAACCTATGAACCTATATAATATTAAGGGATATTATTGTCCCCATTCACACACACACACACACACACACACACACACACACACACACACACACACACACACACACACACACACACACACACACACACACACACACACACACACAATACATTTAAAACTTGATTAGAGAAGCAGAGCAGAATTGCCACTCTCATAAAAAAATGGCAGTTTTCCTAGAGGTGGCTGCACAAAACTTATGCCCCCTTAATAGATCTACAGCTGATGCACTAGTGCTCACATTGCATCTTGCTCTTGAACATCTGGAGAGCAAGGACAGCTGTGTGAGAATGCTATTCATCGACTTTAGCTCAGCATTTAACACAGCTGTCCCTATGCAATTGATCAGTAAGCTATTACATCTGGGTATCAGCAAACACTTCTGCAATTGGATCCTGTACTTTTTGATTAACAGGCCACAGAAGGTTTGTGCGGGCAATACTACCTCGAGGAGCATAACACAACACAGGTGTTCCTCAGGGTTGCATTCTCAGCCCCCTGTTGTTTACTATCCTAACCAAAGACTGCACAGCAAACTTCCGTACAAATCATATCATCAAGTTTGCTGACAACACCACGGTCTTGGGTCTCATCAGGAGAGACGACGAGAGTGCATACAGAGAAGATGCTAACACACTGATTGCCTAGTGGTAAGAAACAACCTGGATCTGAATGTAAGTAAAACAAAGGAGATCATAATAGACTACAGGAAGAGGCAAACGCCCCATACAATGCTACTGAACAATGCCAAGATGGTGGAAAGGGTAAGCAGTACCAAATTTCTCCAATTTCATACCTCTGATGATCTCTCTTGGTACAGGAACACCTGCCACATAGTGAAAAAGCACACCAATGTCTCCACTTTTTGAAAAGACTCAGAAAGATGAAACTACCACTGTCAGCACTTTCCACCTTCTACAGAGCAGCAATTGAAAGCATCCTAACACCCAGTTTTTCAGTATGGTATGGGAGCTGTTTGGTCACAGATAAGAAATCACTACAGAGTGTGGTGAGAATTGCCGAGAGGATAACTGGCATTAGTCTGCCCATAATCCAGGATCTTTATACACTGAGGAGCCTAAAGAGAGCCACCAAAATAATAAATGATGCAACTCATCCTGCAAACAGTCTGTGTATGAGCCTGTCATTGGGTAAAAGATACCACAATATTCGATGCAGGACAACTAGATTCAAAGACAGTTTTTATCCGAAGGTGATCAGACTTCTTAACTCCAATATTAGGTCTGATCATTTACATGCAAGATGTTGGGACTTCCCATTCACTGTGCAATATTATTTTATCTATTATTTATTAAGCCCAGCCAACCATTGTAATTTATACTATTAACACAGATGCAATATTTTTTTCTTCAACTGCTACTGCTATGTGCTTGTTCACCCATAATGTTGTACATGGTTCATGTGCAATACTATTACTGGTACTTTGCTGCTAGATGTGTGTTTTTAGTATCTTAACAAGCTTGTGTTTCTAGGAATATATGTAGCTATATATTTAAATGTAGAGTTGATTTACAAGATGGTGGTAGCATTATTATATGTTGTTTTAAATTATGTCTTTCTATGTATCTGTTTTCTTTTTTCTCTGTCCCATGATGAGTTGATTGCATGGAATCTCAACTAATCTACATTTGTGTAGATCTAAATGACAACAAAGTTACTTTTCCGAAGTCCCTTTTAAGAAATCTTATTGCATATTGTATGGTATTATTAATTTGGGTTTCATATACAAGTTTAGGGATACAACCACTTTATCATAGGTATTGCAGACATTCCCTGTCAAACCAATGTCAGATTGTTTGGTAATACAGTAGCTCAAAATTGTAAAATTTTGCAGGAAAGTCATAATGAATGTTGAAACTTTGAAACCTTTTGGTGGATGCCCTTTTTTTCTGTATTGTTATTATTAGTTTCATAGAGTTGTGGTGAACGAAGTCAGTTTGCTTATGCACTCCTTTTTCTGTGATTTTCTGTAATCCATAAAATGATTAGATGGGTACACCCATCATTTCAGTGCAGAATCCTGGAGTGCTCTAACAGCGTTAATTTACCAGCGTGAACAGCTGCTGCCTCTGACACCTCTAACCTGCAGTTTGAACTACTTAGGATGAACTGTACTGCATGTAGATTTTACAGGTTTTAGTGGGGTTACTCATTAACCACTGGTAGAGGTCACAACAAAATTAGTCTTTGTTACTAATGGGCCTCATTTGGTTGATGAGTAAGCCTTATTTTAAGAAACGTGCTGCAGACAATTTGTCTGTGTGTTGGGGGTGATGTGAGGTGATTGCATTGTTAACACCGTTTACTGTGCAAAGCAGTATCAGTCATTAATTGTTTGAACATTTTCTGCCTTAAAGAAATATATCTGTTACATTGTAGTTTTCAAAAAAAGACAGAAAAAACTGTTGTTCAGATATTCAGCAAATCCATCTCTGTGTTATAAAATGAGAGTGCTCTTAGTATCCCTGTGACAACTTAACCTTATCAAAGAAAACAGCTGTGTTGCAGTCAAATTCTTGACTGTAGCAGACCTATCAAACTGTATATTCTTATTAACATGGGACTGTAATGCTATACACTACTACAGATTGAGGTAAATGATTCTGTAAATACACACAGCCCATGAAGAGGTAGTTGCTGTTACTTAATATTCACAGACATTGTCTGCAGGTACAAGTCTACTGATAAATAAACTGATATAGAAGATGTCAGGAATGGAGTCTTAATCTGTCTTAGCCCATTTATGGCAATGACAGTATCAAAACTCACAGAAGTCCTTTGCTGTTTTACTGGCTTCCTACTCTGTAAAATAAAGATTTTATACACATTACATAAGTGTTAGTCTCTTACCTAGTCTGACATGTAAAGGGGACTTAAGTTGTAAATATTGTATCATTTATGTTGGCAGTGGCACAATGTCTTCATATGGTGCTGGTTATTGTGTGAAGTAGAGCTTGGCCAACATGGAAGGGATGTACCAGTCTGGTTTCCCTGCTGTAGCTCCTAAGCAAACTTTTTAGGATCTAGTCAATAATTTATGAAAAGTGGCTGCTGCATTTAACCTACTCACTGTCTTGTTGAAATCTTCATTTGGAATCAGATGTGGTAATATGGATTAGTCTTGGTTAATTGCTTGTCAGACATGAAGGCAGACTGACTCATGGTAGTGTTATTTACTATGTTCCACAAGAAAGGATTTATTTATGTTTGTTAGTGCGTGCTTTTGTCTAGTGTTGATTCATAGACTTTGTCAGACAAAATAATCACGCATTCTCTCTCATTTTAAATATACCCTCCCCAAAAAAGTGCCGTCATTAGCAAAACATCACTTCCTTCCTACTCATTTAAAGTAACAGCAAACTATTAAAAGAAAGAATAATTAATACAGTGTAAAGATTCTTGCTGCCTTGATCAGTTGTCCCTTAATGATATTTTTTCTGGTGTTGGGGGTTGGAGCTATCGTAATGCAAAAAAGCATTAGAATAAGTAGGTTTTCTATAAATGCTGGCCAAATATTTCATATTCACACTGTCTTTTGTGATAAGTACATCCAGGAAGGGGATTCTATCCAAGCTGAAATGGGATGTGAATTTCAAAAAGGTAGTAAGATCAGAAATGAATCTCACAAACTCATCTGCTGCGTTAAGGTCACCTTTGAACATTATGAAAAATGTCATCCAAATAGTGGGTATACCATTGTGCCCTATTTTTGAAAATATCTGCTGTCTTGAAGAACATTTCTCTTTGCCAAAAGGCCAGCACACAATTTCCAAAACTCCCACCACATGGGGAACCCATGGCCACCCCCATTTTCTGTAAGACGTATTCCTTATCAAACATAAAGAACTTGTTAGACAGGACTATCTCCAAAAGGAATTCAATCAGGTATGATTTCATCATTATCAACATTCCTTCCATGCAAGAAATCCCTCACCCAACAAAGACCCATCTCTTGAGGTATCACTGTGTACACATCCTTAATACAAAAGAGTCAAGAAATTGCAAGTCCCATCAAAGTCTAACGAGTTCAGGGACTCCAAAAAATGCAAAGAGTCATGACAAATCTGTGTCTCAGCCCCTAAGTGTTTTTTCAACTTGAAATCCACCAGTTTGGCACAAGCATATGTGATAGATCATCTTCCATTGACAATGGGGCATAATGGTGGATTTCTAAGATCTTTATGAATCTTAGGTAGACCGAAAAAGATGGGAATTACAGGAGCTGACATGTCCAAATAGTTATGTGTCAATGTCATTGATCCCCTCAATGAACAAATCGTTGAGGAGGGAATGGATTTGTCGATAAGCACCATTCACTTCATTCAAGGACACCTTCTCATAAGCATCCGTATAAAGAATGTCCAATATTCTCCTTTTGTAATCCCCCTTAGCCATGAAGATCAACCTGCCCCCTTTGTCAGGTTTCATGATATGTATTTGCTGTACCCTCAAATTGTCATTGGCCCACCTTTCATCCCTAGTAAGGCTAAAGTTAACGTGTCTAGGGAGGCTTCTGTTACTCAAAAGATGTCTAAAATCAATCTCACATATTTTCTCAAAAGAAACCAAGATGTAATGTAATGGGGGGTTGAATACACTGGAGACTCTGTAATCACCATTACTCAGATTGATATCAGCTTACGTAAAAATTATTTTTTAATCAAGAAGAGTTCTGGCTTGGTTGGCTTTGTTACTGGGTACAAAAGGCAAACCCTTGGATAAGGTATCCACCTAGTCCTGGGTTAAGTCAAGGCTAGAAAAACTGTAAACCTTGAAATTCCCCATTGAGATCACTAAAACTTAAGTCAGATACATGAGCCTCAAAAGAGTCATGTATGGACCCATCCACAAAGGTTATCTGCCTCAGCGATTCCGTCTCTTCTGTCACAGATTCTGCTGAGGACCTCCCCCCAGCTGTGCTTGGTTGTTTATCCGATGTGTAGGAAAATCCATCCAAAATCCTGTGTCTGCTGACATTTTCTGAATCTCTCACTATGTCTAGGTTAAGGGAATTGTTCATTAACGTGAGACCCAGTGACACCAGTTATGACCTCATTGTTGGAATTGAAGCTATCAGAAGCAGGATTCAAATCCCCAATTCCATCTTCCAAATGGCGCAAAAGGAGATTGTTGGGGGGAGCAGGATAAGCAGTACCATTCTCATAGTTCCTTTTGTCCCTAGCCAGTTTCTTTATTTTGACATCATGGTTTCTTTTGAGTGTATTATCGTACTGTGGAAAACCCGACAAAAGTCATATTTGTACCCATCAAAATCAGTGTCAGACTTGATAGCAGTTTACAGAAACCCCAGCTGCTTAGTTAGTCTTTCTATCTGTACACCATAATCTTTAATCAGGAGTTCTAAAAACTGACAACCCTGATCGTCAAACAAGTGCAATAACTCACAATGAAAAACCTGTCAGATACCTTCACTGTCTCGGGCCTTTCGGAAAATGTTGCCTAGATAAACATTCTTTCAGATAGAAAACCTCCAATTGTAACCTTTACATTTAAACAATTTAGTATCAAAAATCTTAAGAGAGCTTCTGCGGTGGTGCAGAGGCAGCGTTGTTGCCTCACATCAAGAGGTTCTCCCATTCAATTCTCAGCTGGAGTGCAGGGAGTGCCTTCTGTGTGGAGTCTGCATGTCCTCCCCGTGGTTGGGTGGGCATTTGAAAGACATGCGTAAATAGGCGTGCCTTCATTGAAGGTTGAACGTCGAGCTGGCACCTCGGCGTTTGTGAAAATCTACTGCCAATCATTAGCGGACCGGAGTTCCGCTGTGACGACCCCTAACCAGGAAAAGCCGAAAGACAACAACAGTATCAAAAATCTTAAGGTTGTCCACAATGTTTACTCTGTTATTAAAACAAACCGAACTACTGCTATTGTCCGGTGCAACACAGGTTGAGTTAATGTCAGAAAATAGATTTACCGGTTTGTTGACTAACTCAGTTAAGGCTGGAATCCCCACCTCCGGTGCGATGTTCTGACTACAGGTATTTAAACGCTCATCTCCATGGCTGACAAAAACATTGTTAATGTCAGCTGTTGCCCCTGAAATCCATTCATAGGCAATGTTTAAAGGAGCTGTGGAGACTGGAGAATAGGAAAACGGACCGGTCCCTATTCAGTTGTTGCGACTATCATTAGCATTATTTGCACCACTCTGAGTTGAACTCCTATGAATGAATTTCAGGGGCAACAGCTGACACTAACAATGTCCAGAGGTGGGGATTCCAGTCTTAATTGAGTTACTCAAAAAAACGGTAAATCTATTTTCTGACATTAGCTCAACCTGTGTTTCATAGGGCAATAGCAGTAGTTCGGTTTGTTTTAATAACAGAGTAAACATTGTTGACAACCTAAAGATTTTTGATACTAAACTGTTTAAATGCAAAAAGTTACAATTGGAGGTTGCCTATTTGAAAGAATATTTATCTAGGTGCCATATTCCTAAAGACCTGAGACAGTGGACATATCAGACAGGTCTGGTAAAAAACACTTCCTTTCATTGTGAGTTATTGCACTTGTTTGACGATAAGGGTTGTCAGTTTTTAGAACTCCTGATTAAAGTTTATGGTGTACAGATAGAAAGACTATCTAAGGAGCTGGGGGTTCTGGAAACTGCTATCAAATCTGACACTGATTTTGACAGGTACAAATACGACTTTTGTCGGATTTTCCACAGTATCGATAATACACTCAAACAAAACCGTGAGGTCAAAATAAAGAAACTGGCTAGGGACAAAAGGGACTATGAGAATGGTACTGTTATCCTGCTCCCCCAACAATCCCCCTTTGCACCAGTTGGAAGATGGAATTGGGGATCTGAATCCCGCTTTTGATAGCTCCAATTCCAACGATGAGGTCATAATTGGTGCCACTGGATCTCACGTTAAAGAACAACAATTGCCTTCACCTAGACATAGTGAAAGATTGAGAGAACATCAGCAGACACAGGATTTTGGACAAAAGCAAGAGTTTCCTACACGATGGATAAACAACCAAGCACAGCTGGTGGGAGGTCCTCGATAGAATCGGTGACAGAAGAGATGGAATCGCCGAGGGAGATAAACTTTGTGGAAGGGTCCGTACATGACTCTTTTGAGGCTCATGTATCCGACTTAAAAGTTTTAGTGAGCTCAATGGGGGCTTTCAAGGTCTACAATTTTTTTAGCCTTGATTTAACCCAGGACTTGGTGGATACCTTATTCAAGGATTTGTCTTTTGTACCCAGTAACAAAGCCAACCTAGCCAGAACTCTTCTTGATTTCAAATTATTTTTATGTAAGTGAAAAATGTATTTTATGTGTGCGCTTCTATGCTGTGAAGAATTTGCTGGACTGGACTTAAAGTCTTCTTAAGACACAAAGTCTTGCTGGTTGTTTACTGCTGAAATCAAAGTCTAATTGTCACAGTCTGTTAACTACAGAAACTTGCAGAATATACACTGATGCAGCATCTGACTTTAAGAGCAGTAACCAATAAATAGCTTTTTATAAACAAACCACATGTACTCTTCTGTTAGTTTGTAGCATATATTTACAAAATGTTTCTTCGCAAACAGTATAGATGATGACTTTCCTTTCTCCATACAATACCTTGAAACGTGTGTTTCTACCAAAATACCTCTAACATATCTGAATTAATACAGTTATATACAGTTCTAGTTACACACACATAGATTTTGTTTTTTCCTCTTGGTAGACTTTTCTATTGTCCTTTTGTGATTTACTTGTAAGCACTTTTGCTGATGTGAGGATGCCATTAACAGAAATCTGAAAGGAAACATCTGTACAGGCTGTTCTGCTGCTGTTCCTGTCTGTTAATGGATATTTGTAAACTGTTCTACAAACATGAGAAAAGCATATAATACTTGCTTTCCAAAATTGCTTTTCTAGGCTTTTTTCTGATGATTCTATAAAAAGCCATATCCATTTATCTATGAGGAATTACGTCAAGCTTTTCTTAATACTGTGACAAACATGTATCTTGAGGAAAACACATACTATAGAAACATGTCCATTGTCAGAAGTCTGAAAGGAAACAAACTGCTCAGGAAATATATTGTGTTCATTAATAGATCTTCTTTGTTTTTCACTTATTTCAGCCAGAGCTATGTCAAACAATATGATTGCTATTTTTTAAATTGCTAAGCTATATTCCTTCATTAAAGCAAACTTTTTATTTTATTCTTTATCTTTCATATATTTGTAGCAGAATTAATTTCAACCTTATATTTACAATTCACAAACTCTTACAATTCCCTCTTTTTTTATAGGAAACACATTAGGAAAAAAAACCTTTAATCTTTTTTTTTTGATACAACAAGTCAAAATGCAATTTTACATTGTTAATACAATGATATAAAAGTATTACTACCAAAACTGAATGTATCTAACTTTTTCTTTTGCAGACCATTCTGTGAAAATATTTTATTAGTTATGAGCTGTGTCTGCTTTAATTTTATTTTTTAACTTGATTAATTAATTTTTTTTTTTGCAATCACAGAATTTGATTTATGACTTAGAACTGTTCCATTAACTCTTTGCAACTGTTGAATTAACTATAAGAGACAAGAACCATGTGCTACTGCAAGCATTTATAAACTGCTGAAAATATACAGTTTCAATGTCATTTTAACCATAACATTATGGTTATATTTCTGAACTGCCCATAAACTTTAATTGACAGTGAAATATACTCTGAAAAATGCTGTTTACATATTAGTCCATTAGCTGTATGAATACAATATTTTAATATATTTTTTCTCTAGCTGAGGTAACCAATACTAGTATAGATAAAATGATCGTCCAAAAACCAATGATAAAACTGCAACTTGAAACCAGCGATAATATTACAACTTGACAAATTACTCTTGAACTTATTACGATTTATCCTTTACAGTATGTATTTACACAGACTGTTTGCTATTCATGCATTTCAATCTAGTAGGTATACTGGACCCATTTTTTCTCTACACATATTCATTGCTAGACATTAATTTCATTTGTACTGAATTCTTCTGCATTTGTACATACAAAGACTGTAAATTACATCTAGTCTAATCTTACAAATTTAATAACATTAATATTAAGCAAAATCTTGGAAAATTATGTCTCTTTAAAAATATCTAGTGGAATTGGCACCAAAGGCATACATCCTGTTATTTTAAACTACATACTCAGCAATTAGAAACATTCATGCTTTTTATACCAACATTGTTTTGCCAAAAACATATTAAAAATAGTGACCATTCTTGTTCAATTTTTTACATATCTTTACTCTCTCTTGTACAGCTGTAATAAAGCAATTTTAAGCCATCTCTTGTTTTCTAAACCATCTCTTGTATAGCTTTACAGTTTAACAGGTTGTAAATACAATTTAATACTAAACAATACAATAATAACCAGCATGATAGCTATTAACAACTTATAAAATATTTATCCTCTCAGGTTTAATCCAGTTTACTAGTATTTCTAATACACTAATACCTGTTTTTCCCTCCCCCCTAAAAGAGTATTGTCAAGAAGGAATGATATATTATTTTCTTTCTGTAGCTTTATTTTAGACCCTTTTGCAATACATACTGCTTACACAGTCAATGTAGAATTGAAAAAATACCCCCACCCCTGTAGTATTGCACTATTGTTTATCTCCTTTATTAGGTTAACAAACTATGGACCTTTGTCTGATTTGATCATTTTTTATAAAGCTTTTGCTGTTTATTACCACTAGTAGATATTTATACCTTTTTGCATAATTGATTTGAACTGTATGTATATTATGGCCTATTTGCTGGCTATACTTGATGTAACTAAGTTTTTTACTTTTAACATTTACTTGCAAACAGATTATTAGTAACATGTATGCACAATTGTGATGTTTTATTACAATCACCAAATAGTGTTGCATGTGAACATTTTAACAATTATGTTTTATTAACAATAATGTTTTAGAAAAACTCAAGCCACTTGTCTGGCAATTAATCTTGTTTTTTTTACCTTATCTGTTCAACATTTACTGTAACTATTCATTCAGTCTAGGAAGGTCTAAGCTCACATTTTAGATTCTGTAGACCATAGTTAATTTTTTTAGCATTTTTCTTTAAATCATTTGTGAATACACTTGCAATCTGATATTAGTAGAAATATAATAAACTGTGATTTGCATAACTATGCATTTATACTACCTGCCATTAATTTTACAAAAACTTTTGACTAATACCATTTGTGATTTTATTTCTTTTTAAAATTCAGAACTTTAACTGTTTGGTGTGGTGTTACTATACAATTATAAAACATTGTAAATAAACAAATAGATATTAACTTAACTAACACGTTTATATTTACATTATTTATATTTGCTGTTGTCTGCCTTTTATTCTTGTGCATTGTACTTCAGATAAAAAGAAAATACATGCATGTCAGTCTTGTGACTTTAAATCTTTACTGTTATTAACTATTTTCTTTTGATTTTTATACACTAAAACTGGTGTGTGCCTTTTAACTATGCTATTAGAATAGCAGTTATATGGTCTACTTTACTGTACTACTGATAAATGTTTTGCTTTAACTGAATGAAAGTAAAACATTTAGGAATTATTTGTCCATATATCAGATCTTAGCATGTATGCTTAACCATTTTCAAAACATAAACATATTATAAAATAGATTTCTTTTGCACAAATCAGCTGCAGTTTCCTGTTCTTTTTAAGCTCAGCTGTTATATGGAGGAAGTCAGTCTCTGTCAGTTTAGCTAATTTATTTTCTTTATCCTGCAACTGCTGTTCAAGAGTTTCCTCATAGTCTGCCTGATATGTTTCAGGAGCCTGTTCTGCTGAATCTGAAACTCCTAAGCACTTTTGAAAAAATGTATGTATAACTTGTCTAAGCTTCCAGAGCTCACTGTGTCTATCTTTTAAAAGCTTACTAAATTATTTTATAACAAGATGTACTAGAGTTTCTGTCAATAACTGATTTGACTGTTGTTGTAACTCTGAAATAAACCTTTTACATTTGGTGACAGAACATAACTGTCTAATATCTGAATATAATGTCAGCATATTAACTTTTCTTGGTTCTTTACCATTAAAAGTTTTGTCTGTACAGTCTAACCTTTGAATAGTGGCATGCACTGTATTTTTATGACATTGTACACACAATAAACATTTTTTATACCACACATGATTTTGCTTCAGATATCAGTCAAATATTGTAATCCATTTGCATAATGCCTTACTATTAACTTGCCCTAATAAGGTTTTACATTTGCTAATATGCTGTATATACATTTCATTCTGTTATTATTATTATTATTATTAAATCTATGGCATTCATACTGTATGTAACACATAAAAATGTTCTTACCAGTCAACAGAGAGGCAGATGGCCAGGCTGCTTTACTGTAGATGTTTGAAAAGTCCCTGTAGTCACTTGTGATGTTTGTATGGCAAAACTGGCAGTTTCAGTCTTACAGCTTTGTATTGTACCTTTTTTGGAGAATTTATGGCAGTGCTCATCTTCCTGCACTGCAGTCTCACTCTGGATTCAGACGTCTGATGAACTGCATTGCTGAAAACTGTGAAAACTGAAGTACTTCACATAAATGTTAGTTACTGCGCTTTTACAGGAGTGACCTTATACAAGGCATTACCCACTCCCCCTGTTTTTGGATACAGGCTAGGAACATTGTCAGGTTCATCATTGAAAAATGTATTTTATGTGTGCGCTTCTATGCTGTGAAGAATTTGCTGGGCTGGACTTAAAGTCTTCTTAAGACACAAAGTCTTGCTGGCTGTTTACTGCTGAAATCAAAGTCTAATTATCACAGTCTGTTAACCACAGAAACTTGCAGACTATACACTGACACAGCATCTAAGAGCAGTAACCAATAAATAGCTTTTTATAAACAAACCGCACATACTCTTCTGTTAGTTTGTAGCATATATTTACAAAGTTTTTCTTCACAAACAGTATAGATGATGACTTTCCTTTCTCCATACAATACCTTGAAACAAGTGTGTTTCTACCAAAATACCTTTTAACATATCTGAATTAATACAGTTATATACAGTTCTAGTCACACACATAGATTTTGTTTTTTTCTCTTGGTAGACTTTTCTATTGTCCTTTTGGGATTTACTTGTAAGCACTTTTGCTGATGTGACAATGCCATTAACAGAAATCTGAAAGGAAACATCTGTACAAGCTGTTCTGCTGCTGTTTTTGTCTGTTAATGGATATTTGTAAACTGTTCTGCAAACATGAGAAAAGCATAGAATACTTGCTTTCCAAAATTGCTTTTCTAGGCTTTTTTCTGATGATTCTATAAAAAGCCATGCCCATTTATCTATGAGGAATTATGTCAAGCTTTTCTTAATACTGTGACAAACATGTATCTTGAGGAAAACACATACTATAAAAACATGTCCATTGTCAGAAGTCTGAAAGGAAACAAACTGCTCAGGAAATATATTGTGTTCATTAATAGATCTTCTTTGTTTTTCACTTATTTCAGCCAGAGCTATGTCATACAATATGAATGCCATTTTAAATTGCTAAGCTATATTCCTACATTAAAGCAAACTTTTTATTTTATTCTTTATCTTTCATATATTTGTAGCAGAATTAATTTCAACATTATATTCACAATTCACAAACTCTAACAGAAAGCTGAACTTTAGACTGTTTTTTGGTAACAATGACCTGAGTAATGGTGATTGCAGAGTCTCCAGCGTATTCAACCCCCCATTACATCCCATCTTGGCATCTTTTGAGAAAATATGTGAGATCGATTTTAGACATCTTTTGAGTAACAGAAGCCTCCCTAGACATGTTAACTTTAGCCTTACTAGGGATGAAAGGTGAGCCATTGACAATTTGAGGGTGCAGCAAATACGTATCATAAAACCTGACAAAGGGGGTGTATTGATCTTCATGGCTGAGGGGGATTACAAAAGGAGAATATTGGGCATTCTTTATACAGATGCTTATAAGAAGGTACCCTTGAATGAAGTGAAAGGTGTTTATCGACAAATCCATTCCCTCCTCAACAATTTATTCATTGAGGAGACCATTGACATTGACACATAACTATTTGGACATGTCAGCTCCTGTAATTCCCATCTTTTTCAGTCTGCCTAAGATCTATAAAGATCTTAGAAATCCACCATTATGCCCCATTATCAATGGAAGATGATCTATCACGTATGCTTGTGCCAAACTGGTGGATTTCAAGTTGAAAAAACACTTAGGGGCTGAGACACAGATTTGCTGTGACTCTTGGCATTTTTTGGAGTCTCATAATTCTTTAGACTTTGATAGGACTTGCAATTTTTTGAGTATTGATATTAAGGATTTGTACACAGTGATACCTCAAGAGTTGGGTCTTTGTTGGGTGAGGGATTTCTTGCATGGAAGGAATGTTGATAATGATGAAATCTACCTGACTGAATTCCTTTTGGAGATAGTCCTGTCTAACAACGTCTTTATGTTTGATAAGGAATACATCTTAAAGAAAATGGGGGTGGCCATGGGGTCCCCATTTGGTGGGAGTTTTGCAAATTGTGTGCTGACCTTTTGGGAAAGAGAAATGTTATTCAAGACTGATATTTTCAAAAATAGGGTACAATGGTATACCCACTATTTGGATGACATTTTCATAATGTTCAAAAGTGACCTTAACCCAGCGGATGAGTTTGTGAGTTTCATTTCTGATCTTACCACCTTTTTGAAATTCATGTCCCATTTCAGCTTGGATAGCATCTCCTTCCTGGATGTACTTATCACAAAACACAGTGTGAATATAAGATATTTAGCCAACATTTATAAAAAAAAAAAACAACTTATTCTAATGCTTTTTTGCATTATGATAGCTCCCACCCCAACACCAGAAAAAAGCTGTCATTAAGGGACAACTGGTCCAGGCGGCAAGACTCTCTACATTAGACAACACTTTCCATTTGGAATGTGAACTTCTGAAGCATATGTTCTTGAGTAGGGCCTACCCTCTGTCCTTAATTGATGAGGTAATAGTAGAGATCACCAACAAGAGAATATCGGGTCTTTTTACACTCATTTTAAATCATGGTGGACAGGACAGAATCCTTCCTTCCTCACCTACATGCATGATTGTCAGTGCTAACAACTGAAATGAGTGTACCCAATATAAGTTTCATTACATCTTTTTCTGTAGATGCCCCTCTCTTGAGAAAAATAGCCACAAAGAATTGGGGCTTAATCCTTGAAGACCCCCTTATTATGAGAAAATTGGGGTATATACCTAATTTCATTTTCAAAAGAAGTGTCAATTTGAAGGACTTACTGGAGAGACCTGGTACATCACAACCAATTAATTTGAGGATGTACAAGTTTGGACAATGTAATCTTTGTAGGCACATTGAGGTCACTAAGGATTTCAGAGCTAATGGCCAGAAATTTGTTGTTTATTTGGATAGGTGTAAGTCGCGTAAATGTTTCTACATTGGAAAAACTGAGAGACATCTCAGACAGCGGATGTATGAACATTTTCATGACACTGAGAAACAGGACCATTCTAATGAATTGGCTAGACACATTACAGCATGTCCTGGACACTCTTTTTCATTCCTGGTCATTGAACAGGTATGTAAGGGTATCCGCAGGGGCCCTTGGTCCCTTAAACTAGAAGAAAGGGAACTCATGTAGCAGCTTCAACTGAATGCCTACATTCGCCCTGGTTTGAATGAATATTGAGCCTTGTGATGCATTTTGAAACTTAAATCTTTGGACAGATAGTTTCTTTTTCTACTTTTTGTGCATTGTAGGGGTATAATATTTGATTTACTGGTTTTTATTTACACAGTTCAAGATATTAATTATTCTTTCTTTTAATAGTTTACTGTTACTTTAAATGAATAGGGAGGAAGTGATGTTTTCGCTAATGATGACACAATTCTGGGGAGGGTATTTTTAAAATGAGAGAGAATGTGTGATTATTTTGTCTGAAGAAGTCTATGTATCAACACTAGACGAAAGCACTAACAAACATAACTAAATCCTTTCTTGTGGAATTTTGTGGCATTTTCACCTTTTTGATGTTTCTTTTTCATTTTTCATCAGTTTGTAGTCTCACAATTTTTTTCATTTATTTACAATGTTGTATAACTTACACTATTGTTAAACCTTGCTGTCAGTGAGGACACTACCTTCCCACGCTTATCTCCATTGTAATAAGGCTATCTGTTCTTTCTTTCAGTGACTTCTTTGAATAAGAGTATATGTCACATTAGCTCTGATTACAGAAAATGCAGATCCTGACATAGGTTTATTTAAACATTTTAGTAATACGAGAATTCATATATTTTATTTGACTTTACATTATCTAGTACTGCGGTGGTGGTGCTGCGGTAGCGTAGTCGCCTCACAGTAAGACGTCCCATTCGATTCTCAGCTAGAGCATCTTCTGTGTGGAGACATGCATGAATGGGCGTACCTTCGTTGAAGGTTGTGCGTTAGAGCCGGCAACTCGGCACATAAAAATCTACTGCCAATCATTAGTGGACCGGAGTTCCGCTGTGGCGACCCCTAACCGGGAAAAGCCAAAAGACACAACAACAACAACATTTGACTTTACATTATCTAATGGAAAATATATAAAACCATCCAAATAGAATTTTATCATATAAAATATAGGCACTGTCACACTGACACAGATGATTTCATGGATAGTGCCCTGATCATCCTTAAATTGGTTTCCACTTAACTGGTAAACAAGGCTGGACTAGACTCTGGCAAAATAAACAGTTTTTTTCAGATGCAGGACATCACCAGCCTGCTGGGTAAGGAGGCAGAACTTTTGCAAGAGGTTAAAAAGTACTAGACACGCTTGCTTTATCTTATCTCTATACACAGCACTGGCCCAGGAACCAGACTTTTCAGTCTTTTGTATTTTTTCTATTTTGTATTTGCCCTTTAGGATATAGTTTGACAGGTGTGAAAAATTAAAAAAGAAAACAAGCACAGGAATCTGTCTAGTTCCAACCTCACCACCACAAGTGTTGAGGAAAAAAATAAAAAACACAGAGAACCTAGTGGTCTTAAAACTTCATTGATAAGCTCAGTCACAATAATTTCCCCAAATCATGAAACCCAGGTAGTGTTCCAAAGCAATACGCCTTTATTTGTTGTAGACAAGAGATCCTCAGTAACAAAAATCAGAAATATTTAAGCAATGTTAAACATATCAGCTTTTATATACTTAGAAGTAGGTGTGGACAATATATGTATTGTTTAATTTTAAACTAGCCTATTCTTGGCAAACAATATAATCAGGGCTGTAAAAGTGCATTTTAGAACAGCAAGTGCCCACCCTCACACACTACTACTGATTAGATCAAACTAAACCTAGTTAAGGAAAACACTACCTATTTGCAACCCACATTCCAAGATCAGATGTAAAGAAAAGCATAACATAGACATAAAAAAGATATACATAAAAATACTTTTAACTAAAATTGCGTTTGGCTAATTAATGCAATAAAGCCTTCATCAGGTCTGCAACAAGACCTAAAAATCAAGAAAAAAACACATAGCTATTTTACCATAAACATAATCAAACTAAAGCACTATAAATATAAAAATACATCTGTCTAATAATATCTAGTAAATATCCATCCATGTGCATTAGTGTGCATAAAAATAAGTTATTAACAGCTCAGAAAAAAATATCACTGCTTTTCAAAAAAAAAAAAAAAAACATCATGATAGTTTTCATGTTTACAGTCCCAAAAAACATGTTTAAACAATGAAAACTAGTAGAAAAAACAGTTTGCCCTTGTGTAGCATTGCTATTTCTCCCATAAGCTTCTGCAGCTGCTTCAATGTAGTACATATGTGGTAACAGGGCCGGCCTTAGCCGAAATGGCGCCCTAGGCAAAGTACTGCTCTGGCGCCCCTTAAGCCCCACCCACACCACAGTCATGAAACATCCCTATTTGAGCCACACCCACAAGGACACTCCCCAAGAAAGCCACTCCAGTCATTTCCTTAAATAATTTAAATGCATAGGAAGAATAATTACATTACAAGGTATCTTTAACTACAACTACTTCTGCATAGTATTTTCTACTTTAAATACCAGATCACAGTCAAATAGGTCCCTAGGCAGGGTAATGACTGCCCCCCAGAGCAGCCGCTCCTGCTGCAACCCCCTCCCCCCAGGAGCAGCCCCCATTCCAGTGTTCCATTATTTGGTTATTTCTCACCAGTTACCATGCATAATGTACTCTTATTTGCTTCTACAGTCATTACAGATACTGAAATAAAATAGCACAAACACAGGTAGCCATTTGCTAAACAATACAGTCTCGCAATGAAAACAGACTTGGCATAAGCAGTAAACTTCTCTGCCCTTGAAACTCACATTCATTGAAATGGAAAAATTCATATTCATTGAAATGGCATGAAAACCAACACTCATAGAAAATGCATCTAGCCAGTGAAGAATTAAGTTTACCTTTGGGCTGTTTTCAAAACAGAGTCCTTGCACACAGTTTTTAGTGCCATACATTTGTGTATTTGTACTTTGATTCACTTTCCTGATTACATTGAATTATATTCCTTGTATAATACAGCACCACTTGCTAGAAAGTGTTTTAAATTTGTAGTTTTAAACATTCTTTTAATAAGCAATGAAACAAAATGTATGAACCAATAACTACCCATTTCAGAAATTTTCAACCATAAAAGTCCACTCAAGACTTCTGTCATTATAATCCACCAATATTACTCCATACTCACAATCTCTGCAGATGTAAAATCATCTGAATTCCACATTAAAGAAATCTGTACCTAATGAAGAGGTTGCTACCGGCAAAACAACTTCACATATCAATGTTTTATCTACAAATTCAGTGCCTGCTTTCCTTGAAGAATTAATTGCCTATACTGCATTAAAAAAATTGTTAAGTTGGTAATATTGCAATAGGAAATGACCAACTAGTTCATAGTCACTAGGCATCTCATACAAAGGACATACTCAGGAGTGTAGAACCCATATCCCCCTTATAATGCACCAAATAATCAACAATCATATGGGCAATGCAATATCAGCACGCCATCTACTTGGTGTGGGAGTAGAATCTACAACCTTTTGCACCAAAGGCAATTACACTACTAACACTGCTTTCAGATTTTACAACATAGTGTGCTGTTTGATAAACAAAAGACAGCTAGTTGCACTTAGAAACATTTACACTTGTTAGAGTATGTTTTAAATTTGTAGTTTTGAACATTTTCCAGTAAGCAATGACACAAAATGTATGAACCAATAATGACAAAACTGCCCATTGGAGTAGAGCCCACAGCCATCTGCATCAGAAGCAAGTACACTACTTATTGTGCTATGAACAGTGCAAGCAGACTTGGCATAAGCAGCACTAAACTTTTGCTCCCCTGCAGCTCTCAGTTTCTTGTAAAATCTACTTGACACTCAGCTGCATCTCTGAACTTTGCAGCACAAGAAATCTGGAAAAATCCAAAATTTGGGGGGGGGGGCAAAAGACTAAACAACAGGGCCACATTTTAAACATTGCTTGTATAATGTTGGAAAGTTGTTAGAATAAAATGCTGTGTTATTACCATACATTTCACTGTCATGTATTGAACCCAGGACCCTGTGCAAAACAGTCAGAGCAACATACCACTATGGCAAATCATCTGTTTTATGAAAGAAAGGAAGACTGAAACTTAAATGGCTACCATTTAGTGAATTCAGTTCTCACCATAGCTGTCAACATCTTAAAGCACAAAACACCTGAACAAAGCCAATAATGGGGGAATACAGCCCCCAAACATATTCAGTGAGTTCAGTTATCACCATAGCTCTCAACCTTGGCACAAAAAAACCTGGACGAAGCCAATATTATTATATTTATTTATATTTATTTATTGACATTTGTTAACCGGGTTTGTCCAACTGGGCTTGTGGCCCATTTTCAGTGGAGACCCGAGGAGAAAAGCTCCAGTAATACATTTTAAAACAAGTACAATTTTAAACAATATTGATATAATAGCAGTTACAGCAAAACAATTCACATATATTTATGCATAAAGTTAAAGTTGCATTAAAAAGAAGCTAAGTAACAATTTTACATTGATATAGTTCAATAGGTCAACAATAAACATTTTTTGTTTGTATAAAATTGTGCAAATGCATAGTAGACACATTGGAAAGAGAGGTGTAATGAGGTACTAAGTATGGTCCTTTTGAGGGTACATATGTGGGAATACAGTCCAAAAACAAATAGGGACAAATATCCATCAAGGACACCAGAGCAAAACCATAAACACAGGGAGGACACGCAGACTCCACAAAGAAGGCACCCCAGCCAAGAATAAAACCAGACAACCTGTAGCTGTCAGGCAACAATGCTACCACTGCACTACTGGCTGTGTTAAACAAAAATACAGAAACCACATATTTTATGAGGAACAGATTGAACAGAACAAATATGATGCAAATATCTGCAAATGTTTTACAAATGGTGGTGGGTAGGGAATTCAGGCTCTTGCCACTTGGGCTCAAGGTACAGGGTTCAAGCCTTATTCTCTACCCACCACCATGTAGCAATTGGGGCATTTCACACACACACACATGCACACTACCTTCTGCGGATCCGATCCTCCATGGCAGCTAAGTCCTCCATAGTGACCTGAATCTGTCCTCTGCAGCAGCCTGATCACCTGTCTGTCCTCCATAGAAGCCTGTGCAGGCTGTTCTGGGTTTCCCTGTGAGACATGAGTAGGCTAGAGCCTCCAGCCTGTGGGTGATGCAGTCCAGGGTTTTTCCGGTCTGTGTGGTTGTCACCACAGAGACTTCTGGGCTGGCAGGGTGGAGTTCCCTTCCTTCCCTATCTGGACTGCCTAACAAAGCAGTCTGGAGTTCAGGAACTAAGCACGCTTGCGTGTGTGGAGTTCTGGACTGCCTAACACAGCAGTCAGGAACTAAGCATGCATGTGTGGAGTTCTGGGACTCGTGAATTTTTTTTTTATTTTATTTTTTATTCTAACTTTTCTACAGTGGGGGGGACTCACATTTATTTTTTTACTTTTTATAGGTAGGGGGGTGCAGTCCTGCAGTCCTATAGCACGAGCCGCCCCTGCTTGAGAGTAATTTTTTTGCATCAGATGAAAGTTCAAGTCTGGAGTAACAAAGGCAGTGCTAACAATTTATGTCTAGTTTTGTATGTAGTTCTTTGGCTGACATCCTATTTCATGAGACCCTGTTCAATGTGGACCAGCTGTTTGAATGGATCTTTTGAACTTTACAAATTGTACATTTCTGTGAAGATGTGAAATTTTGGGGCTCATTATAAATAAGCAGAGGGTTTATCCCTCTGCATTGTGCAGTGTAGTGGCAAAGCTACTCCCATAAACTAATGGAAGTTCAAAAGCTTCATACATTCTGCTGACTGAGATCACCTGGACTTCAGTGAAATGGCCATGGACTGACCATACTACCATCAGCTAGCTTGTACACTTAGTGAGGCATTTGAAGTTATTTACAAATCTTTCGCAGATAACTGAACTTATAGGATATTTCTTATCTGTTGCTCCATGAGAAGACTCCACCTCTCCAGTGTATATTTGGAGCCATTTAAAATGTAAATAAGAAACTAAACTTACAGACATTACAGCACGGTGTCTGTCTGTTTGTTCTGAATCCATGACTTTAGAAACTGCACCAAAGTAGCAACCAGGAAGAAAGATGTTTTTGTAAACTTTGCTTAAAGTTGACTTTAAGAAATCCAAAACCAACAGGGTGGATACTGCAGATCCAGTACTTACTATGCTCTATCATTAGGTTTAATGAAAGTGCATAATTTCTTTTTATTATTTCAAACATAACCAGTTATGCTAATTTCATAATTTTGATCAGCAATTTTAATGATTTTTTGGCTCCCATCAAACTCTCCATAGATTAGAAAAGAATATATGGCATTACTTCTGCATGTGCCCAGTGAAAGCATTTGTTGTTTTATGAAGCTGATCAGGTGATGTCAGATCCTACCAGTAAATGGTTTTGTCATACTGCCTTTGGTTTTGTTTATGACTTCAGTTCATGGGGGCCACGGTGGTGCAGCAATTAGTGTTGTCACCTCACAGCAATAGGTTCTCCAGTTTAATCCTTGGCTGGGGTGCCTTTTGTGCTGAGTCTGCATGTCCTCCCTGTGGTCGCGTGTGTTTCTTCTGGGTGCTTCGGTTTCCTCCCACATCCCAAAGACACTCTATAGGTGGATTGGACACTCTAAATTGGCCCTAGGTGTGAGTGTGTGTGTGTGTGTGTGTGTGCCTTCTGTGGAAGGTTAGGCGCCGGGCTGGCAACTCGACACCATAAAACTCCACTGCCAATCATGAGCGGACAGGTGATCCGCTGTGGCAACCCCTAACTGGGAAAACCCGAAAGAAGAAGAAGATGACTTCAGTTCATACAGGATGTTGCTCAGTGAATGAATATCTGGGACTTGATAATCCATTCTGTCTTGCTGATTACCTAGTCTCTTCTTGTGCCTTCTAATTTTATGCTAGACACTTTATTAAAAACTATGCGATGCATATGCATATTTACCTATACTGAATGCATTTGAAATATACTTATTCTTGCATATTGTTAAAAATAATCTTTATTGTTATAACTTCCTTTTTGTACATATTTTGTAATCCATCTTTTCGTTCTTGTGCTGTTCCTGTTTTCACAGTTGCAGTTCAAAAACCAGAGTCCATACAAGGAAATCAGTATGTGTCCTAGTACAGTAGCTTCCAAGCTGCAGAGTTTGCAACAGTACAAACATTTATGAAGTACATTTTTTAAAATAACAAATATATATGCATTGCACTTTACAAATTTCTCTTAGATATTACCCATTTACTAGACAAGTACAATGCAATGCAACTTATTTTGCTTTTTGCTGTTGAAGTATTTCCACATGTGGAATTAGTTTGATGAAGATGCAATACAACTACTTTATTTTTGATGCATTTCCTTTTGAAAGCCTGATAACTTTTTCACAGTTTTTACTAAATTTTGAACTCACGTCTCGCTTATTTTCTAAATAAGTTTTTATGAGAGACAACCAGGAAACAAAGCTTGAGGTTAAAGTCACATTTCATGTCATACACACTCAGATTTTTGTTTAGAAAGATCCTCTTGAGTTTTTGGTTGCAGGGTGGGTAGAACGCTATTGCCACTTTCACCTGGCATTCCGTTGCCGTGACAGCTAGCCTTGCCCTTTTGACTTCTTGGATCCAACTGTGGCATTATTTTCTGTCTTAACATCCTTTTTACACTACTCTTAAGCTCTGCAGTATCCTTTTTCCATCTTTTGTAATGTTTGGCCCATAAAACAATTCTGTAAACCCCCTATGTTTATGCTTTATGCTTGTATGGCATAGTGCCTGATGACAGCTTACCAGCTGCTACATTACTTCTCCCTCTAGCCTCTTTTTAGAACTCCGCTTTCTATATATAAAACACTCCCAGTATAAATACCGTCTCTACCCTGCAGGATTAGAAGCCCCATTGGTTATCTCCCTCACACTTTATAAACTTGGGTCTGAGAGATGGGTCTGCCTCATCTCGACTTTGCAATCTTCCCCAACTTTTAATGGATGTCCCGTTCTTTCTGACAGTTGAGTATCAGATTCCGGTTGACCTCAAGATATTTCTTCCCCTGAAAAAAAGCCCTCTTCCTACAGGAAGCCACAAACTTTAGAATGTCTTTATATCCACGTTGGTGTGCGTGGATGTGACACATGCATGTTCCTATTAAAAGGAGCAGACTCCGCTACCATGGAGTGAAGGTTTTTTTTTTTGTTAATTCTTGAAAGCCTCCTGGCCATCCTGCAGCTGTAAAAGTGGGAGGGTGCTCGCTTCCCCCTCCTTGCCCTATGATTCCGGCGCCTTATGGTTTATTTATTTTAATTAATTTACTTTTCTTATTAAGGAAAGTAAATTAATTAAAATAAATAAATAAACACAAATTGCGCCCTTTACGAGGCTGGCATCTATGGCGCCCTAGGCATCGCCTAGTTCGCCTATGCCTAAGGCCGGCCATGTGTGGTAACACAGTGTATGGGGCTTCAACATCAATAGTTACCAAAATGCTTTGCTCATTTACATACACTTTTTTATTTTTCTTAAAGAATCAAGTAAATCTAAAACAAAAGATTAGTTGTTTTCAGCAAGAGGCTGAAGAATAAAATCTAAGTATATGGCAGTGGCCTCTGATATGGAACTTCCACTTGCAATAACAGATCTGTAAGGTGGCTCTTTCCTATTCTTGTGGGGTTTGGGAATCCCAAAAAACAAGGTAACTTAGGGTGAAGAGTGTTCAAATACTCGAAAATTACATTCTTCATTAAGCATTGTGGTTAGCTTATCTTTCTATTCTATATATGCAGTTTTAACTTCCTCAGAGGAATGTTTAGAATAAAACTCAGTTGTGTTCAGCATGTTCTCTATTTTCATTATATGACTGTCAGTATCTGTAACAAGTATGTCCCAAGCCTTGTCAGCCTCCATAACACATCTAGTTTTATCATTGCTCGAATTCTTAAGTGCTAATATCTCATCCTTTGAAATATTATAAAACTTACGTTTTGGTGGTTTCTTGAGAACCTTCCTTATGTTGAGCTCACATTTTGTCTTGAAGGCTGCAGGTGTGGGATGCAGTGGGGGGGGGGGCAAAATCTACTGGGTCATTTAATTTTTTCTTCAATGGGTTTATCTTCCTCCATGTTATTTTTCTCATAAAATACAAGTTTCAAATTCAACTTCCACACATACATTTTTAAATCAATTATGGTCTGTGTCTCATCACTCCTTCCCTGAGGTATGAATGTAAGTCCTGTGTTAAGCACTTTTTCTTCAAGTGCTGTCAGTGGTTTCTTCAAATGATTCCAGATCCTGGGGACTAATTCCATCTGCAGTCTCGTGTCCCCGATGGGTAGAAGTTGTTGTTCTTCAGGTACCTCAATTCTCTTGCCCCTGTCCATTGTTTTTTTTTTGTTGCTGATGATAGTTGTGAGAATACTCACAAGCCTCAGGGCTAGATGCTACACTTACTTGGGGTTTGTGCCAGGAGATGAAAGGGTCATCTCAACATGACTGGAAGTAAGAGAAAAGAAAAGAAAATACTTCTTTGCCCTTTTTCATTAAGTAGCTAACAGCTCTTCAGAGTGTTCAGCCTTCTTGGAGACCATTGCAGCTGTGACTGATATGTTATCATTTAATGTCCCTGCATTTCTACAGGTAATCTTCTGCATGATCAGGACAGAACTGCAGAAGGTACTGGGTATACTTGGGGTATAAGTGCCTATTTAGTGTTGCACGGAAGGTGGGAAGAGTATATTTTGATTGATGAACTAAGCTCTTGGTCCCCATTTTCAAAAAGGGGAACAGAAGGTTGCATTTCAGTGAAAGAGGGTTCATGGTTTGTAACCTGCCTGGGAAAGCCTATGCCAGGGCACTGGAAAGGTGAATTCATCAAACAACTGAATCTCTGATTCAGAAGGATCAGTGCAGATTGCATCATGGCTGTGGAACAGTCGATCAACTTGTTGACCTTGCACTGATCATGGAGGATGCATGGGAGTTTTATAATACAGTCTACATGTTTTTATTGAACTAGAGAAGGCGGCATCACGTGATTCAGGACACCACTAAACTTTTAATAATTGCCTTCCCTCTAAGTTGTGATGTCAGCTGAAAGCTGCAGTCCATCAGGTCTGCTTCAGAGAAGCAAAGACCTGATTGGTTGCAGCAACCTGGGAAACAAGTTGAGTTTTTTCTTTCTGTTTAAGTAAGTGACAAAGCAAGGGTCCAATTGGTCCTTGCAAAACACTTCCTGTGTTAGTTGCCTTTAAAAAGGCATGTCTGTAGCAAGCATTCCTTTCTCTTGTGTTTTGCTTTGCTACTTGGATTTTTGGCAGATTGTTCATTGGATTACTAGTGTTGTGAGTAGTACAAAGACTTCTGAAAAAAATCCTTCCAGCAGCAATCCTTGCGACAAGCCAAGGAGCTGCATTTGTAACTGCCCTTGTAAGGGCAATTTTTAAAAGGTCTGAAAACTGTCCTTTTAAGGACAAATTAAAAGGGTTGAACTGTTCTGTGTGCAAGCAAGCAGGGGTCAATCTACAATCATTTAGCGTGAGCACAAGATTAGTAGCAGCTTTCCACTGCAGAAAAGCTAAGCTGCTATTTTTTTTAACTTTTTGGGGGTGGGTGGGTGGTAATGAAGCACAGGGAGATGAGGATTGTAATATTTTTTTTGCAGAATTCTTGGGCTAAGAGGATTGGGTGTGGTGGGGTGGTGGAGAGGGACTGTGGTTCAAATAATTTTATTTTAGCTTTGTCCAGAATTCTTGTGCTAAGAGATTGGGGGGGGGTTGTCTGTGATAATTAATGCCCAAATTTTAGTGTTTTCATCAGTCTTGCATAAGAATATTCATATTTTATGTATTTATGTATTTATTTATTTTTCCTTTGTCCAGAATTGTTTTGAAAGGTTGGTATTGGGAGGACAGTGGCTGTGATAATGTTGCAGATGATGTTTTAATGTAGACTAATGCAAATCCTGTTATTCTAGTATTTTTGTAAGTTTATAACAAAGTTTACAACTATCTCTGATGTTCTGCCTTTGCATGTACTATGATAACTTTTTTTTTCGCTTTCTCCAGAATTGTTGTGCCGAGAGGTTGGGAGGGGCATAGGGATTGTGAGAATGCTGTAGAATGTCCACACGTTTTCCTGGTATTTTTGCTCTCTCATAAAAAAGTGAGTTCCTGCAATGCATTCTACTGCAAGACCCATTCTAGCATATTTATAAATTTATTGGACATGTGTTTTATAGGTTCCTAGATTAGTACTAGGCTAGCTGCCCGTATGGGCCATTTTAAGCTTAGCCAATTATCCTATGTGAGAATCAAATGCTGCAATTTGTGTCTGTAAAGTAAACACTTTGCCAACCTCCCACCCTTAAATTTTTGATGTTATACTGTTGTCCTGTGATTCTTTTTTTTTTTTTTGCTTTGTCCAGAATTGTGCTGAAAGGTTGGCATTGTTGGGATAGGAGCTGTGAGAATGTTGCAGAATGTAGAGATATAATTTTAATGCAAACCCTGTTTTACAAATTTTTTATGAATTTATAATAGCAATGTTTAAAACTATCCCTGATGTTCTGCATTTGTTCTGCAGTTATGTTTGGATTGTCTAGAAATGTTGTGCTTAAAGGAGTGTGGAAAGGGTTGTGAGAATGTTGTACAATGTTCAAATGTTTGTCTGTTTCTCATAAAAAATGTTGGTTTGTGCAACACATGCTACTGCAAAATCTATTATTCTAGCATATTTATTGGTTCATAAGCCCAGTGTATTAAATACTTAATGTGAAGGCTGCCAGCCTAGCTAGATAGAATTTTGTAGATAATTCTATATGACTGTGTTATATGCTGAACTTCAAAAATGTAACTACAGTGTACCCTGCTGGAAGAAAGTTGTTAAGTAAAGAATTACAACTGTGTTTGATCTCAAGCTCAGAGACATGATGTCTGGACCAGCAAATTATTTTTATTGTTTTAAGACAGAGATAATTGCTAGATTTTAAATGAAAAATTGTATTTTATTGCTGTGGCTTCCTGGCCAGGTGCAGCTTACAAAGAAATGTACATTTTGAGTTTCTGTTAGCCTGGGAACTAAAGGAGAAGTGATAAAAATAATGTAATGTAAAATGAGTCAGTAGTACTGGGTATTATCAATTTAAGACTTTCTCAGAGAGAAAGACTGAGCATTTTGGATTTTGTCTGTAGCTGACAACAACTCGACAGCACTTTGCCTTGTAAGTAAAGTTATTTAGGACATAGTTTCTCTTAGAGTTAGATAGGCATTTAGCCAGATTAGTCTAGTTATTTTCTATATTTATGTCAGACTATCTTACAATATTGTTTTAAATTTTCCGTGATCTCTGAACTCTTGATTAGCACTGTGTTGAATTGATGAGCTTTGTCTTGTGTTTTTATTATTTATTATTAAATATTTTTAAACTTTTCAACTGTGGCTGTTTTGTGTAGAGATAATTTAAGCTCTAAAGTACTTGCATGTATTTGGTGATACTGTCCAAGCCACTCCAATAGCCTTACTGTTCAGTCACACTATTTGGATAACAGTAACATTACACAGTGAAATTGGTCACCCTTTGGGAAGGGCCTTATAGTAGTTGATATTAGTGGTTGGTGGCAGTTAGTACTACCTTATAGTCTGAGCAGAAAGGGGGCACAGCTGGAGAACCTGTGTCAGCCTTCCCCAGGAGTGTCTCTGTGTTTCTATATAAATCAAATCTTAAAGTGTGTGTCAGCTACTTGGGCAGGGACATGAAGCACTGGTTGGACAGAGAGGGTGTTGGAAATTTTAGCTTGAGCACTAGGCTGAGATCTTGACCATATAGCTGTGCCAGTGGAGAGTCTTATTGGGGATCTGGAGAGAAAGGGTGAAACCAGCCCCAGACTGACTGTGAACTCTGTGTGCTCTTAAGGGAAATTGTACTTTACTGTGTGTGTACTTGTTATCCCCCCAATGTGCATACCCCTCACTGGTGCTAGTGGTGAGGATTGAGGCTCCTTGATTACTGGGGCAGTGTGCGGGTGTCACACTTAATGTTATGCCTTTGTCTTGTTTTTTTACTTTTTTTATTTATTTTTGCTTCGCAGAATTACTGTGCTGAAAGTTTGGTGATGGGAATACAGACATTGAAAAAGTTGTGGACTGTTTGCTTGATATTTGTGGTCTGTCCCTGAAAACAATTTGTTTTTTTTAGGAAAACACTGTGGATTGAAGTAAAGTAATACCAGATTATAGAATAACCCATTCGGTCATTTTTATAACTTTATAAAAGCATGTTTTAAACATTTTCCCTGATGGTTAGCATTTGTCCTATGCTTTTTTTGCTTTGTCCAGAATTCTTGTGCTAAAAGGTTGGGGGGGATTAGGGTTTTGAGAACGTAGAATGTACAGGCATTATTGTAATGCACGCTAATGCAAAACTTGTTATATTTATCTTTGTAACAATGTTTAAAACTATCACTAATTTTATGTCTTTGCTTTGGAATTAATTTTGGCTATATCTAGAATTATTGTGCTGAGACTTTGGGGGTTAGGGGCTGTGAGAATTCTGCAGAATATATTGATGTTTTAATTCATACTAATGCATACCCTGTTATTCTCATACCTTTCTGAGTATATGATAGCAATGTTTTAACATATACCTGATGCATAGCTGGCTTTAGGCACCAGCAAACCCTGCGGTCGCTGGGGGACCCTGTTCCTGGGGGCCCCCAACCACTGCAAATTACCTTATCTTGATATTTTGTAACACGTCTGTGAAAACAAAGCTAGTACAATAATCGTTCATATTTAATAAACCAGGTGGGTAATAACTCTTATTTATATCTCCTTTAAAATTCATATCAAACAACAGTTTTCACAATTCCATTAAATATTTTACCACTGACATAGTGCCCCCGGCTTAGTTAAACACTGCTGGTGGACAGGCTCTCCACTAAAACTAACAACATATTCAGCTTTAGGTACCTGCAATACCCATGGTTGCAATGGGCCCCTCTAATCATTCTTGACTGTGTGGGGGCCCCACAAAAATTGCGGCTGATTGGGGAAAAATGAGGAGGAAAAAATGTATTAATTTTCTGATCAGATTGTTTAACCTGAACATGGCCATGATATGACTCTGTTAGAATAAAGCTGGTGATGAATATAGGCAAGGTAAGCACTAGAGAGATCATTAGCCCAGCGTGACTGATCTCAATGCATACCTTGAAGTTTAAGAACAGCTGATACTTCTGATCTTCATGGATGGTTTTCTCATACAGGGAGTTTTATAAATACTGACAAAAGAGCAGATACTATAACTCCCAACTCTTTGCTGAAGAGTTCAGTGCAATACCGATAATACCTGAATAAAGGCTCAAAATCAGGAACACGTTTTAAATATTACTCTAATTCAATTAAAAGTTAATAGAATAACACATTTTGCATCAACATGCATTTTTTTGCTCAATAAGTATAAAACTCTGATGTCTGGATTTATTGACTGTCTGTAGTCCTGAATGATTCACAAGCAAATCAAACTTTTTATGAAGGACAGAGCAAAATTATGAGCAAAATCAGAGAAGGTCTGTGAAATCAGGGACAGTGGCAGGTTTGTATTACTCCTCATTGAGGTAAATAAAAGTGACTTACACCTGTCACTGTTTGTTAACTGCTAAATAGCAGTCACTGATCTGGTGTGCCAGTACCACTGGTACAAAACTAGTATTGCTATGGCTTATACGTGTGTGTGTGTGTGTGTGTGTGTGTGTGTGTGTGTGTGTGTGAGACTCATACCTCTCAACCTCTTGCAAGAAATCTGGACAGGGCTATAAATAATGGGAGGACAAAGTCGCAAAAATGAGGATGCTTTTTAAATATTGCTCTTACAAACTTAGAAAGTTAATAAAATAACAGGTTTTGCATTAGCATTAATTTTCTGAAGTCTGAAACTCAAATGTCTGTCTATATTTTCTGACTTCAGCCCTCAATGATTTGCCAGAAAACCACAATTTTATGTGAAACAGACCAAACTATGAGGACAAAATCAGGACATTCTGCAAAAATCTGTACAGTTGTGAGGTAATTGTGTGTGTGCGTGTGTGTGGAAAATGCATGCTAATAGACATTGTTATTCGAGCAAGTTTCTAAGTTTAAAACAGCAATATTTAAAATCCATCACTATTTTTCTTCCTTTGTTCCCCCTTTATTTGTGGCTCTGTCCAGTTTTTTTGTGGGAAGAGTTTCAGAGGTATGGTGGAGAGGTATAGAATCCTTTCAGGAGATGTTGCTGCTGCCAGGGGATCGCTCGATCACTTTCATTGTCTGTGGAATGCATAGTAAAAGAAACCATGTTATTTTAGCAAGTTTATAAGTTTATAAGAGCAATATTTAAAATTTGTCACTTAATCACTCTCATTGTGTGTTTGTGGGTGTGTGTGTGTGTGTGTGTGTGTGTGTGTGTGTGTGTGTGTGTGTGTGTGTGTGTGTCTGTGTGTGTGTGTGTGTGTGTGTGTGTGTGTGTGTGAGTGTGTGTGTTGTGTTGCAGAGTGGCCAGTATTTTTCAAAGTTACAGGAAGCCACTGCAGAAGGGTAGAAGAGACACATGCATCTCCAGAGCTGCAGGTTGCAGTCCCCTGGTCTAGGGTGCCATTTCACCTAAGTCTAGACCTGTACATAAAGTTGCTGCAGTGTATCACTGTTCCAACTAAATTCCAGTAACTGTAAATGTCCCTTTGTGAGATGATTCAACATAGTGTGCTACACAGGCCTGTTGTAATATAATAGTATTGTAGCTACAGATCAGTCTGTGTGTAATGCTCCTAAAAGTTTTCAGTATGAACTAAAATGTTTCTTAGGAAGGGTGGCAGTGACAAGGTGATATGTAGACTTGAAGTGCTCAGGGGGCCCCCAACTTGACATCTGCTGGGGGGGGGTCATCAAAATGCTAACACTGGCCCTGCCCTGATGTTATGCCTTTGTTCTATGAGTATTTTTTGGCTTTGTCTAGAATTGTGCTGAGACATTAGGAGGGGGTTGGGGCTGTGAGAATGTTGACTAATATTAAGATGTTTACCTGGTATTTTTGGTCTGTTCCTCACAAAAAATGTGGATTCATCCAATGCATGTTACTGCAAAATCTGTTGTAACATCTTTATTAGTTCATAATCCCAGTGTTTTAAATCCCTAATCTTATGTCTTTGTACTTTTTATTTATTTTTTTTTAGGTTTTTGTTTTGTTTAGTTTTGTCCAGAATTATTGTGCTGACAGGTTGGTGATGGAGGGTATGGGCTTTGAGGCTGTTTTGGACTGTTTGATTGATACTTGTAATCAGTACCTCAAAACAACTTGGTTTTCTAGCAAACTGTGTGGATTTAAGTAAAGGGAAAGGGACGAGGCAGTAACATGGTCACACCTTACATCCTCCTAGGTAGGTCCCTCAACATGAAACTTGCTGGTGGCCCCCAAGATGCTAGCACAGGTCCTGCATGTAGAGACATTTACATATCTTGGGGGGTTTGTTCATGACTGAGGCTCACAGGGGACTGGAAGATCAATCAGCAGACACATACACTGGTAACACTATGGCAATCACAGTAACAAACAGTACTCTTAACTTTTGCTACCACAAATATTAGAAGCATAAGAAATAAAACTACTAAGCAACATGCCTAGATTACTCAACACAAGCCTGAAAATCTAGCTGAAACTGAAACATGGCTTAAACCCAGCAGAAATGGCTCCAAAATTAAAAGGGAAGGGTGGTGGCATTGCTTTAACATTTCACAGCAACTACCACATTTACCCTTTACAACAAACTAATACCAAAATTCAGTTCAGCTGATCTTATTACTTTCCTAAAAATAAACACATATAAAAAATATGTTTTACTTATATATTTTAAAAACAAATATGTTTTATATGAACAACTATATTCATGAAACCTTGATCTACTTGGAAGATAAGAACTGCTGTGCCAGAATACTATGCATTGACGTCATTTCTGCCTTCAACACTGTCATCCCTCAGGGTCTAGTAAAGAAACCAGTACATATGGGCATCAACACCCCGTTATGCAACTGGATCCTAAGCTTCCTTACGGACAGGCCTCAAAAGGTTTGTTTGGATGACAACAGTTCTGGAAGCATAACTCTGAAAACAGGGGTACCACAGGGATGTGGATTGAGTTCTTTATTATTCACCTTGCTGACACATGACTGCATGGCCAGACAGGAGTAAAATAAAATCATCAAATTTGCAGATGACACCACAGTAATAGGTCTGGTCAGGAATGGAGAGGAAACAGCCTACAGATGCAAGGTAGAGCATCTGATAGGCTGGTGCGATAGTAACAACTTAGCATTGAATGTCAGCAAAACCAAAGAACTGATTGTGGACTTCAGAAGGTCTCGGGAAGCAAATAAACCTCTAGAGATAAAAGGGGTGTCAGTGGAGAGGGTCAAGAGCATGACATTTCTGGGAATACACATCTCAGAGGACTTGTCCTGGACAGAGCACACAAATTACACTGTCAAAAACGTACAGCAATGGTTGCACGTCGACAAAAGCAAACTTTTGGCAGTCCTCCTCCAAGCATTTTACAGGGGCCACATAGAGAGCATCCTAGCCAACAACATCATAGTCTGGTATCGGAACTGTAATGCCTCTGACTGTAGGGCTCTCAGGCGAGTAGTAAGGACAGAGGAAACAAATCCTTGGTTCTTCACTTACACCCATGACATGCTGCATAGGAAGGGCCAGAAAGATAACCAATGACCTTACCCATCCTGCAAATGGCATGTTCTCTCGTCTCTCCTCGGGCAGAAGATACACAAGCATACATTGCAAGACTTCCAGGCTGTACAACAGTTTTTTCCCCTTATCCATTAGACTGTTGAAACCAGAAGAAAGTGAACTCCATCACCCCCCCCCCCCCCAATCACCTAGGCATGTATATAGCTGTCTGATCAGAAATAGTACACATTACAGGCTCATCACGTTTTACTAAATTTATTAAATTTACACTGTGCAATATATATATATATATATATGTGTGTGTGTGTGTTGTTCTATGTATTTTTATTTATGTTATGTTTTTGTGATAGCATTACTTTTACAATAATATTTTTCTGTTTGTATGCCCTTGCACTGGGAACGAAGCAACACAATTTCATTCAGATACACTGTGGTGTAGAGTGACTTTTTTGACTTTGACCTTACTGTCATTTACATCCCTTCTGGTGACAATACAGCTACACTAGACGATATCCTACATTGGATATCCATAACAATTCCACAAGAAAAAATAGTACTAGGTGATATCAGTATATGGTTGGGCATAAGCTCTTACTCCCTTACATCTAGTATGAATTTATACAGTTTCACACAAGTAATTATTAGCCCCACACATTATAGCAAGGCAAACTTCTTATTAGACTGGATGCTAGTATTGAACCTTAGATAATTCACCACCACAGGTACAATGTCAGACTCTGTCAGCAACATCTCCCAGTCTGTACAACCAGACATCTCACACATCTATGTAAACAGCACATTTATAAAACAACATGCAACCTGTCCAAGTTTAACCCAGAAGTATTCTTTACTCCCTTTTCATCTATTAATTGGAACATCCTAAAAATCCTCCCCTTAGTTGATGCTATAAATTAATTCAATGCAACCTTCCTGAATATCCTAAATAGACTTGCACTTCCTAGAAGGAAGAAGCTAAAAACAAATAGTGAAATGTGGCTATCCAAACAGAGTAGAATGCTAATGTAGGATAGAGAAAAGCATTCAAAGAATGGCAAAAATATAAAACACCATAATATCTTTAAAACTTCAGAAAGTTCTGCAACTGTACTAAAAAGCAAATGAATGGAGACAAACTACACTATAACACCTTTCAGAACAATAGTAAACACAACTCTAAAAAGTTCTGGTCAGCCATTAAAGAAATCTTACATCTCGATCAAAAATTCCACCCTAACCCCTGTCCCAATAACTCACAACTTCAAATGCAATGGAATTCAACTCTTATTTCACAGATAGTATAGCATCCCTAACCAAGGATCCCTCGGCATTCAATCCCAATCTTGCCCAACAGCCACATATCACCACATCCACTTTCACCTTAAGATTTGTGCCCTCATCCAATATAAAGATACTTTTAAAACTCAAACCGTGCACTGCTTCTTAACCTTAATCTAGTAAATATAACATACTTCCAAGTACTTCACCATACATTCCCTCCTGTTTTTCAGCTTGGTTCTGCGACTAGGATTGTTTGCAGGAAGAATGTCATCAATTAAAGTGGATTATGGTTGAAACTGGTGTAAAAGTTTTGGAGTAAGCAATAATGCCTCCACCCACTTCCAAACTATAAAGTGTTTTTATAAATTTTGGAACAGGAATAGCTAGGGATGGGCTTTGTTTTATGAAGATGGGAAGTTTATTCCATAGATGAAGTAGCCTTTGGGATACAAGTCTGTCTCTCCAGCAAGTTCTGTTAGAGTCACAAATAAGGTTCATGTCCATGGAACGTGTAACCCTTGTATAATTTTTCTTGTGAATATGTAACATTTTTATTAGAGCTGGATCAGAAAATGACCTGTAGGTCAGGCATAAGTCACCTCTCAATAAACAATATGACATGGAGTAAAAGGATAGGGCCTTTAGTCAGTCAGCATATGACATGTGTCTTACACTTTGTATTTTTTAGTGAGAAATCTCTGGGGTCACTCCAGTTGGTATAAATGCCTGGTTAGGTACATGTAGAAGGGAGCATTCTACTTGATTATGGGCCTGATGAGGGTCGAGTACAATGGCGCTATGACTTCCTTTTATCTTGATGCTATGCCTTTACTATAATTTGAGCCATTCAGAATGATTTCCTCACTACCGTAGATACCTGGTGATCAAAGTTTAGGTTACTATCTATATATGTTTCTGGATCCCTCACCACTGGGTCTACTTTTAGGGGTGTGCTATCAATTTTATAATTTGCAAGGATATTTAATTTACTGAAAGGTATGATTATGCGTTTTTTAGCATTTAGTCTTAGACTATGGTTTTGGCACCAGGCATTTGTCATTTTTAAGCCTGTTTGTAGGATGTCAACATCATTTGGGGATTCAATGCTTGTGCCTAGCTTAAAGTCATTTGGCGAACTTGGTGAGGCAGAGGACCCCAACATTGGCCTTCACTTCAGAGAAGTATATTCCAAACATTAGGGCTCCCAACACTGAGCCCTGTGGGGCACCACTAGTAACAGGTGCTTTATTGGAAGTGGATTCACCTATCTGGACAACACGTGTCCTGTCAGTGAGCCAGTTTGCTATCCATCGGATTATGTAGGGTTTTATATCTAAATCAGTAAGTTTACCTATGATACCCAAATGGGGGGATTGTATTGAAAGCTTTGATGAGGTGTAGATAAGCTGTGTGTACTGTTTTACCCTCATCAATGGCCGTGGTGACTTCCTTGAAGTCCACCAGATTGAGCAGGCAAGACCTCCTTTTGACAAAACCAAATTGGGTCTGGTCTAGTGTTTGGATTTGTAGGGAGTGGGCCAGCTTTTTGCTCCTATGAGGCAGCTTAACCTTTCTTGTAACACTGCACACCTCCATTGCAATGGCTTCACCAAGCTCCACTATAGCTGGCCTCCAAGGGGAAGTGTGCCTCCAAACTATGAATTCCCCTTCTCTCACTATATGACTTAAACATGACAGCACAATTTGGTTAGGCTCAAGCTCAATGGGTGAACATCTAGTGCTCTCACTAGGTGTCATCTATGCAGTGAGCCAATTCCCCCTCTGTCCCTCCCCAATGTTGGTGAGCCAGTCACGGCTGCTGACTCCTGTCCTACCCAACTGGCTCATATAGGTGCCCAAGCTGCTATTTAAACTCAGGACAACTGCAATGTAGTCAGAGCTTTATCCCTCTATGTCAAAGAGTTGGAGTGTAAAGTGACAGATGATCCTATCACATATAACTGGAGGGTGTCAAATGTTTAGATCTCCTGGTAGCCTGGCTGCAAAGGCATGATTATATTAGATACTCAGACCAGCTATTACAAAGAGATACATTTATTGAATGGACATGGTTTTGAAATAGGTTTAGCTTGGCCCATTAATATTGCTTGCATTACAAAGCTTTGAAAAATATTTTTGAGGAAATTAAAAGGCATCTACTAGATGGTCAAGCGGAATCTCCCTGGCTTGTATTTCTGATGGAAGTTGGAAGTGAGGATTGGTTGCTGAAGAGGAAAGTCAGTCATTTATATAAAAGGTTGTCTCATACCAGAAGCAGTGTTAAAAATTCTGAGAGATAAGTGGGAATGGGAAATAGTGTTAAATAAACAAATAAAGCAAACACTGTGAAAAGTGATGTATTGTCCCTCAGGTATGCTGTAATTTTGTGTTACTTACAAATCTCTATACAAATAGCTTTTTGCAATATGTATGTATATATATATATATATATATATATATATATATATATATATATATATACCCTATAGTATACATACATATATATATATATATATATATATATATATATATATATATATATATATATATATATATGTATATATATATATATATATATATATATATATGTGCCTTACTGTTTTGGGGGTGTCCTTGACGTGTCTAGTGAAGGACAGGGACAGATACAAATTTCCTGTAAGTGCTTATGGTTATGAACCCATCTGAAGGGTTACTCAAATCATTTATGATTTACCAGGTTAATGTTAATCTACTTCTTGTTTTTATTAAGTGTCCTTGAAGCAAGAATGTCACTGTAACATGAGCACTGTCATTTTGCCCAAGGTGGGAGGCACAGGACCCTCCTGTATTACAAGATCTTTTACGTGCTGGTGAGAGACTGTTCTGCTATAGAATCAATCAAACTGACAGATAAGACAATCATTCAGTAATAAATACCTTTTGTGGTTGCAATGGGAGGAGAGGGTGGTCATTTGAGATTAATAGGATGAGTGTTTAAGGACTGCATGGCTCTAGTCAGTCATGGGGGTTATTCTAAGTAAGCTCATTGTTATGTTTCTCCTGGTGTCCACTGCTAATTAATGAATAATATTACATCTTGTTTAAATGAATGGTAGCTACTTGATTTAATTCAGTGTGACTGCTAGCTACTCATCTACTATACTTTTGTTCAGTTTGGTTGATTATTTTGTTTTTGTTTTAAGACATTGTTTACTGATGTTACTATCTACGTTAATAAAGGAATGCAAAACAGTTATAAAGAGGAAGCTTCATGGCTTTATTTCCATTAGTACATGTGTTTACACATGTTCCTGTCTGCAGAGTCTCTTCATTTGCACTAGGAGTGAATTCATGCACACTTATCTCCTTCTTCACATACCATTATGACCATTGAAGCTGTGTAACTGTCAAGAGTATACATCTGGTTTGTACAGCTGCTGTTTCAAATGGTATCTTGCTAGGAGCTGAAGTACTACATGTCTAATATGTGTTTTTCAAATATTGAATTAATCTTGGGAAGTTCACTTCTATAATCAATATTGCTGCCTACACCACTAGGCTTACTGCCATTCATGAGTTGCCCTCTTGTATTCATCTAGCCAAATGTGATGTTGAGCGAATCATTAAAGGTGACAATGTAACAATCATAGAAGCCTGGAAACAAGAGATTAAGGGGGGAGTCGTTAGCACAGGGACTGTACATTTGATGTGCAAATATGTGCTTTAAGTAACTCTGCAGTTTCATAGTGAATTTCCTGAATGATGCTGGTGCCAAGCATTTAGCTCCAGTGAAAATTATTACACATTATGACATAGAGCAGTCTTTCACTGCAATCTTTTATAGGATATTGTGAACAAGCAGAGAACACCCCCCTCCTCAACTTTCAAAGTATAGTGCCTGAATCACATACCCACCCTTATGTCTTGTCTGTTGCAGAACAGCCATTGCTGGGGGAATAGTTTGTAACTGAATGCATGCACCTCTGTGCCTTTCAGTATCCTCCCTTGAGTGACTTTTAAGGTAATGATGTAAAAAAAGAACATAGTCCCTTTAATTGACTGACTGCCTGAAGAGTTCCAGACAGCAATGCTATTACATCAGATCATCAGCCTTGTATGGCACCGAAGTACAGCAGACGCATATGAATACAATTACACAAGTGTGGGAAAAATGTCAGCGATAAATCAGCTTCTAAACGCCAACAAACTTACATGGGTGAGAAACCTTTTTAAATGCAGACACACTCACAGCACACTGAGACAGATATTACATTTAAGAAGAAACTCAGTTATAGCTGAACCTTCTGTGAACTCCCACAAATTCCCTTTGTAAGAGAAGACATGAGAGAACTTAAATCCCGTGTGTGTGTGTTAATTCTGTCATCAGAATGCAGTGTTTAGAACTACAAACAGGACTGTATTGTAATACATGTACAAACTAAATTATACCTGTCTTTTGATTGACCCTGACAAAATGTCTTGATGGTCCTTGTCCATTGCTTAATTCCTTCTCCTAATAAAAGCATCAAAGCAGGACCCCAGTGAAATAAAAATCTTTATCTGAACTTGGGTTTTCCAGTAAATTAAATGGCAAAATAAATAGACATATATAAAAGCAGCTCTGTAAAGCCGGACTGTTGTCTGGTAGCTGAATTCCAATGTTAAAGACTACAAGGTGTTAGTGAGCTTCATCCACGGTTTAATTCTTTTACTTTTCATTCACAAGTGGTGTGAATTTGAGCAAGTCACTTAATCAGACGATGCTCCTGTGTCACTCCTGAAAAGGGATACCTATCTAGTAGGCTTACCTGCTTTATAAATAAATAAATAAAGATGGTGTTAAGCTGTTTGATATTTATAACGTAGAAATAATTCTAATATAGTTTCTGTTTTTTTTCCAGATCTTGTTCTCTACCCTGTGACCACTGAGGCCGTACATCCTCCACTGGCCCATTCATTATGTGCTTCTTCATGGCATATGGGGACACAGGCACTATGAAACATCAGCTGAGGGGTTTAAGCCATCATCCTGTAGGAGCAGATGTTTTTCTTCTACATCTTTACATCTCCATTGACAGTCAGACATGCATCACCAAAGTATGGCCTGAATTACTGTCCCACTGACATGCCATATCCGCCTACAGAACTACCAGAGTGCATATCTCAGACCATATGCTGCCTTGCTTGAACACCTGGTCTCTACTGGATGTTGATAATACAGTAGACTGTGCTAGTTCCCTCCCCCCAGGGTAGGTTAATCAATACTACACACTCAATCCCTCCCTCCTAGCAGCTCGTACAGCAGCACCCCACCACAGACAGGGCTTTACTCCTCCGTGCCATGGAGCTGCTCGCCTTTTCCCGTTCTGTTTTAGTGTCCATCTTTGATATGCTCTTTTTCTGAGAAAATTTCCATTCCTTACTATTGCAGGATAAAATTCTCGAGTTGGTTTTGTTTTTTGTTTTTTTTTTCTGAATCACAGTTGTTTTACTTTTATGAGATTATAATCACCATGAGAGGTGGCAAGTCATATAGTTAGAACAGAAGTAACATTATTCCCTCAGGCCCATCTCAGAGAATGCCTGAATCACCCAAGTACTAGGAAGATAAATTGTAGTCTGTCTTTACATCACTAAATGATAAGTACAGTTTTCCAATTCAGAAGGCATGGTATGTCAGAAGCCGGGAAATGAGTGCAGCAAGTTTTAAGCAAGCAAATATTGTTTTCTACATGATTAATCAACTGTCCGTAAGTTCACTGAATTTAAAACATGTCAGCAGTAATGTCAGAGATGATAGCTGTGTGTTTCAAAATATTGTAGTTGAATAATGACCAGCAATATTTGTTTACGTCTGACTTGGCCATTACAACACAGCTGAGAATTTGACACATCATTTTGATCTTAAAATATCTTAGACTGAAATGCATATTTGTTAGCTACTAGTTTGATTCTAAATTACTTTTATTTTCAGGAGTGAAAGCATATCTCCCCTAGTAAGAGTCTTTCTTGAATAGACTCCAGTTAGGATAACCTAATTTATTCTGTTGTAGTTATGCGGGTACATTGTGTACAACAGGGAGTATGAACTGTGAGTCATATGCAAAGATATATAGTAGAGAATTGATTATCTGAATGTCGATTGTCCAAAACGTCAATTATCCAAAAGCAGCCTTCCAAAGTTTTCAGGTAGGAAAAATCATAAAGTCTGAATATGTAAACATTATACGTATTTGCTTGTGTGTATTTTTTTACTTCTAGCCTGCTCATGTCTGAAAATATTTTTTATTATCTCCTGGAATCACCGAATGGTTGAAAAGTGTATTCCCTGTGTGCAGAAAAAACAAGATTTTAGAAGTTTTTTATCCAGTTCAATGTATGTTTGATTATCCGAACTACCCTTAGGTCCCAATTAGTTCAGATAATCGAATCTCTACTTTACATGTGGACAGAACAAAACATAGTACAAAGGTATCTTATGTCACAATAAGAGTTGGAGATCATCAGAAACCCTGTATACATAAAATATGTGGCACTTAACTCAGTAAGAGTCTGAGATGGTGTACCCATATGGTAAGCAGACAATGACAACATATTTATCCTCAGGTTAGTGTTCATATCCAAGAGAAAGAGCCAAGAGATAGTAAGGTGCAGTGGGTGTAACATTAAGTCCCAAAGCATCTGAAAGCACATTCCATCAATCTACTTACTCATAATCTAGTCACAGAACTAGGATCCTTGTTAAGTACCTAACCTAAAGGGCACAGCTTGACTCTCATGTACTTAGTTCATGTAAACTTTCTGAGGCAGAATCCAGTGTGAATGGGATCACCGAGTCCAACTATCCATGGATGGATCTAGTGACTTCAAGTTCAACCACAGAACATAGCCTGGATTACGGGAGTGATGGCAGCGCTTTGTAATAGATCAGACAGAAATGGATCAGTAAAAGTACTCTCAGAATAACCTTTCTTGCTATATTTTTCTTAAGTGGGAAACAACAACTGTGTGTAATTTCTCATGGCTTGGTGCACCTCCAGTACTATTTGTCCACTGATGATGATGATGAGTGGAGTACCACAGGGTTCCGTCCTGGGACCCCTCCTGTTTGGTATCTACTTCTTTGAAGTACAGGCTAACACAGAAGGCCTCTGGCTAACGATGTTCGCAGATGATTGCAAACTAGGAGCCATAGTCAAGTCTCCAAATGATGTGGACATCCTACAGAAGGGTCTCGCTGAGACAGATGCCTGGTGTCAGAGCCATGGCCTCAAGCTCAGTGTCGAAAAGTGCAGTGTCATCCCCTTTGGTAAAAACTCTGTACTCATGAACTACCACATAGGCAGCAATCTACTTAACACCAAATACGTGATAAGAGACCTTGGGTCCCAGGTGGACAGTAGTCTCTCCTTTGATAGTCACACCGCCACAGTAGTCAGGAAGTCCATCTACGTGACACACCTCATCATAAAAGGGTTCTCATCCAGGAAAAAAGAGGTCATCATTCCCCTCTACTCAACACTCATTAGACCCATTATAGAGTACAACGTCCCTTTTGGAATGTACCTCACAAGACATCTGCATCTGCTGGAAAGGCCACAGAAGTAACTCACAAAGAGGATTACTGGCCTCAAACAAATGCCCTACACTGACCATCTCAAAAAACTCCAGCTTTACTCCGTAGCATATCACCTACTCCAAGGTGATCTCTGCCTAACATATAAAGCTATTTCAAACCCAGAGTTGTTGGACATGCTACACCTAAAGCAATCCCAATCCCTCCGAGCTACACGCTCTAGGGACCTAAACCTTGTCACCACAATAAACAAGACATGCTGGAGGGATAGATTCCTGTCCCAGAGACTTTCCATACTCTGGAACAGGCTACCCATTTATGTCAAGCAAAGTTCTTCATTAGCACTCTTCAAGAAAAATCTTGATGAGTGGATGGGAAATAGGAAATACACCTCGGGGATCACTTCTGTGTCTCTGCTCAACAGTGGCACAGGAAAATAACTTTCTTGGGTGGTGTAAGCCAGGGAATCTTGTTGGTTAGGCTTACGTAGGCCCTTGGGCCGATAGCCTAGTACCTACCTATAAACCTATGATGATGATGATGGTGATGGAATGCGAGGGAAGGAAGTAAATGAGTCATACATGGGTGTGCCAATTTTGCATGTGATGAATGAGCATATAATAATTGCAGACAGTTACTAAAACAACAAAAGGTCATGCGTTTCACTGTTTCCCTGCTGCCAGATGGTAAATGGTCAAATCTGTTAAAAATATTTAATTAAGAAAAAAATGTAGATAGAAAAGTGTTACCTGTATAATATTGTGTGGACAAACTATAAAACATAACTTTATACTCTTCTGATGAGTTAACTGGAGTTTGTTTATATATATATATATATATATATATATATATATATATATATATATATATAGAGCACAATGGCAGATAATGAGTGGTGAACAGCATGTGTGTGTGTGTGTGTGTGTGTGTGTGTGTGTGTGTGTGTGTGTGTGTGTGTGTGTGTGTTTCCATGAGGCAGAGAAAAGCTCTTGAGCTGCCTGCTATTAAACCAAGGTGGGTTGCAGCTTTATTTTTGGACATAAAATTAATTCTGCTCAGGATGTTTATGTTTACTAGAATCATGTAAAGTTATTTTCAGTGTGATAATTCTATGTCACAAACAGGTTTAACAAAGAGTTCTAACAAAAGCTGTATTTTTTTATTTTATATTTAGTCAGTGAAGGCAACAAGTTGTTAATCATTAAACTTAATTGGAAAGCAATTAGCTCAGATTAGATTTTATTGCTAGTTTAGGTGCTCTCAAACTTTAAGCACAAGAAATGTGGACAAAGCCACAAATAGTGGGGGGACAAAGGATCAAAATTAAGGACAAATTTTAAATATTGCTTTTATAAACCTTGAGCATTGGTAGAATAATAGGTCTAAAAGTTAAATGTATGTCATTATTAAGTGACTTTAGTCCTCAACGATTTGCAAGAAAACCACATATTTTATGGGGAGCAGATTAAAAATATGAGACAAAAATTCTGACATATTGCAAAAATGTGGACTGTTGAGATTTATGTTTAGGTGTAAGATGTTAGCATACTGTACATCTGTCCATTAGCTTCTTCTTCTCGGCTTTTCCCAGTTAGGGGTTGCCACAGCGGAACTCTGGTCTGCTAATGGTTGGCATTAGAGTTTTAGGGTGCCAAGGTGCCAGCCCGACACCCAACCTTCAATGAAGGCATGCCCATTCACGCATGTCTTTCGAACGCCACTCGACCGCGGGGAGGACATGCAGACTCCACACAGAAGGTGCTCCAGCTGAGAATCGAATGGGAGAACCTCTTGCTGTGAGGTGACAACGCTACCATTGCAATACAATAAATCGATCAAAAGAGCACACATTCTGCACCAGTTTCCTTATTCAGTAAATGCCACTAAGCTTTAGCTCATGTCAGTGACTCATTCCGACACTCATACACTTCTATGGAATATATAACTTAAAGCATCTCATCTGAAGAACAATGAATCAGTTTTCCTGATGTGTAAGAGCATTTCTTTGTGACTTCATGAATGTCTTAGGATTTACCTGTGGTACGCATGTTTAGGATGGCAGCAAACAAACTACAGCTTTTTATGGTATTTTATTCTCCTCACCTGTGATGACACACTTTTACACATATAAATCCATTGTTTCACCCTGTTTCTCCATATGATCCCTTTTTTAAGAAATAGATGGGAAACTGGAATAATCTGACAGCTCAGTGATAGCATTTGTTTTGTCAAAAGGAGAGCTTCTAGGTATACTTCATTAAAATTTTGTGGGTCACCAACATGTAGTCACAAATGGCAATGAGACTATGCCATTTTAAATCAAATAGTAAATATGAAGACATACTGAAACCAATGGGGACAGTCACTGATTCTGGAGAAATGTCCTTTTCCTCAAAGCACAGTAAACTAGCAGTTCATAAATGTTGGAGGGTGCAGGGTTTTATATCCCTCTATTATGAGTATTGGTATGTTTGCTTGCCACAAGAAATTATGCCAGTAAATAGATACACTGAGTGGATTATTTGTGTTGGGAGCTGTTTCCGGTCCTTTGTCATGCTAGTGACACGTTGTTAGCCTCTATCTGTGATTTTCAGTGGTTTGGGTATGGTGATGTCACAGCTAATGACTGCAGTTTTTATTAACCGACATATACTTGACTGGAGTGGTGAAGACCAAGATCCATCAAATTGTGGGGATGGGTACTTTCTTGGATATTTCCTACCTATTATTCTGCTGCATAGTAGTAGCCATACATTGACATCAGCAGGGGACCAAACAATTTATCATGCCTGATAGTTGCTTTGATACTGAGTTTGATTCTTGGCCAGACTGCTCATGATTACAGACCTGCAGGAGAAATGTTCCTTCTGTAATTGGGGGGGGGGGGGTCCTTCTTGAAGCACATGGTCTTTTGCTTTTACCAGAGAAGGAAAACAGCTTTCAGCTTCCCTGCTTGTCTGTCAGTTATCTGGAGTGATCACTGGGTCATTAGTGTTAGATAATGTTTTCATTCCCCATTGCAAGAAGGATATTTATTTATTTATAGGTTCATAGGTTCATAGGTAAGTACTAGGCTATCGGCCCAAGGGCCTATACAAGCCTAGCCAAATGAGTTCCTTGGCTTTTGCCACCCAAGAAAATTATTTTCCTGTGCCCCTGTCATGCAGAGCCACAGGAGTGATTCTATTACCCATCTAATTGTCAAGATTTCTCTTAAAGAGGGCTAATGAGGAGCTTTGCTTGACATGAATGGGCAGCCTTCTGGAAAGTCTCTGGGACAGGAATCTATCCCTCCAGCATGTTCTGTTTATTTTGGTGACAAGGTTTAGGTCCCTGAAGCATGTGGCTTGGAGAGATTGGGATTTCTTTAAGTGTAGCATGTCCATCAGGTCTGATTTAGACATGGCTTTGTACATTAGGCAGAGATCGCCTCGGAGTAGGCGATATGCGACAGAGTAGAGCTGGAGTTTTTTGAGATGGTTGGTGTATGGTATCTGTTTGAGGCCAGTAATCCTCTTAGTGAGGTATTTCTGTGGCCTTTCCAGGTGTTGCAGATGTCTTGTGAGGTACATGCCAAACAGGGTGTTGTACTCTATGATGGGTCTAATAAGGGATGAGTAGAGAGGAACGATGACCTCTCTTTATTGGAGGAGTACCCCTTTGTGATGAGGTGTGCCATGTAGAAGTATTTCCTGACTACTGTGACAATGTGATTATCAAAGGAGAGACTACTATCCACCTGTGTCTTAAGGTCTCTTATCATACTTTGGGTGCTTAGTAGGCTACTGCCTATGTGGTAGTTCATGGGTATGGTATTTTTTCCCAAAAGGGATGAAAATGCATTTCTTGGCATTGAGCTTTAGGCCATGACTTAGACACCAAGCATCAGTCTCAGTGAGGCCTCTTTGTAAAATGTCCACATCTTTAGGTGACTCGATTATGGTTCCTAGTTTGCAGTCATCTGTCAATTTTGTTAGCTAGAGACCAGCTGTAGTTCCATGGACTTCAGAGAAGTAGATACCAAACAGGAGAGGACCCAGGACCAAATCCTGTGGTACTCTGCTTGTAACTGGTCTGAAGTCAGATTTGGAGTCGGCTACTTTGATTGTGTAGGTTCTGTCAGAGGGCTAGTTGGCCTCCCATCTTGTGACATAGAGATTTATGCCTAGTCCAGTGAGTTTGTCTATAATACCAGAGTGGGGGATGGTGTCGAAAGCCTTGCCGAGGTCAAGATAGGCTGTGTGCACTACTTTACCCTCGTCTATGGCTCTAGTGACTGCTTCAAAGAAGCCAATCAGGTTTAGAAGCATGATCTACCCTTTACAAACCCAAACTGAGTGGGGTCCAGAGTTTGGAGGTTACCTTTGTTTTTGTTTATAAGCTCTAGGATGATGCGTTCCATGGCCTTGCAGACCAGGCTTATTAGGCTGATGGGGTGGTAGCTCCCGGGTCTGTGTTGGCACCCCCTTTAGGCAGTGGGATAACTGTTGCTGTGTGCCATTCCTTAGGCACAAAGCCTGAAGTGAAGCTATGGTTGAACATGGTACTTAGGTGGGGTGCCAATTCGTTCTGTAGTTCATGCAGAATACAGTCTGGGATGTTGTCCGATCCCATAGATGCTGTGTTCCTGGCTTTGGGGAGTGCGGTCTTCACCTGTGCAGCCATGATTTCAGGGGTTTGCAATCATCTGGTATGGGGATGGGCCCTTTGGGGGGTGAGGGGGGGGGGTGAAGTCAGCACTGAACCTGTCTGCCAGGATGTTGGGAATATCAGTTGGTTTGGTAAATTTAGTGCCATTGTGCTGTAGTTCAGAGCAGATCTGAGTGTTGCCATTGAGATTCTTGATATAGCTGTAGAAGGCTTTGTGGTTATCTTTAGAATCCAAGGCAATTGTATTTTCATAACTAGCTTTGAAGGATTTTATGAGGGATCTCAGCTTCTTGCTGAGGCTGACCAGAGAGCTCCTGCAGTCATGGGATTTTACTCTTTTCTGCAACAGTTTCTTCCTTCTGTTGTAGAGCTTGTTTATGGCAGGGGACCACCGGATTGGCTTCCTTATTCTGGAGGATAGCGTCTTGGTTCTGTTGGAGATGGCACGGTCTATGCACTCGTGCATGTGCTTATACAGTACATTTGTATATGATTCAGCAGTCGTGCCACTATTTTCCATCTGTGTGGGTGTAATGAAGTTTGCCACTTCTGACGTAAGAAGCATGAAGTTGGCTTTGGAGAAGTTTTTTACGGTGGTTTCCTTAATGGAGAGGGGGGCAGGATATGGATGTCTAGGGTGATTAGCTTGTGGTCGGACCTGACCAGCGAGGAGTTGACCTCTGGTGTGGAGCATCTATTACCCATTTTGGTAATGACCAGGTCCAGGCTGTTGCCATGGGTGCCGGAACCATAGGGTGAGGGGGGTGGAGTGCCCCCCACTTTTACAGCTTCAAAAGACCTGTAACAAAATGGATGCATGCACCGAATTTAAACACAAAAGTGCACCCTTCATCATTAAAAGCACCTGCCACACTCAAAACAACAACAGGTAAGCTTCTGTTTTACTTTATTTACTGAAATGCTGAAGCTTAAGGCTCCGTTTTACATTCTGCTTAGCTTAAGGCTCCATTTTACATTCTGTTAAGGCTCCGTTTTACATTCTGCTTAACTTAAGCAGAACATAAAACGGAGCCTTAGCAGAATGTAAAATGGAGCCTTAAGTAGCTTAAGGCTCCGTTTTACATTCTGCTTACCTTTAAGCAGAATGTAAAAAGGAGCCTTACGCAGTTTAAGGCTCTGTTTTACATTCTGCAAAGGCTCCATTTTACATTCTGCTTAACTTAAGCAGAATGTAAAACGGAGCCTTAGCAGAATGTAAAACTTCTGTTAAGGCTCCATTTTACATTCTGCTTAACTTAAGCAGAATGTAAACCGGAGCCTTAGCAGTCTGTGTTACCAGGAGAAACAGTCACTATTAACTGTAAGGCCAGTTCAGGCATTAGCAGCTAGATAGCCTGGTACCAGCAGAAACATGGACAGCGCCCTAAACTCCTTATCTATGGTGCTAACAACCATTACTCTGGGGTTCCAGATCGGTTCAGTGGCAGTGGATCTGGGACGGACTACATCCTTACAATCAGCAATGTTCAGACAGAGGATGCTGGAAGTTATTACTGTCATCAGGGATATAGTACCCCTCTCACAGTGATACAAGCCTTGACAAAAACTTCCTCTGATGACAGTAGCCCAGAACATCTGTGGTTACACAGTATGCAGCTGGTACATTCTGTTATGGGCTAAAATAAAAAATGTTTCTTCTCCATATTTAAAAAGATTCGCTTTCTCTGTCTTAAAGGAATACACTGTGACTTTGTTCAGGCACTAAAATACACTGCAGTTATTTTCTGCACCACAGCTGCAGGTAACCTGTCATTCTGAATCTGGTACACTATGCTTAATCACTGTAGAATTTAGCAGTAACAGTGCAGCATATACACAACTAATAAATGTACTGAGCCTAATAATATATTATGTAGACAGTACCATAAACCCTTCACCTCTGTCCCTTCCCCACAGAAAGTGTTACTCTAGTCACTATCCATTTATTGCATGCCACTTTCAGTCATCCTTAAAAGCAATGCCTTGAGGACTCAGTAGGTATTCACCTTGTCAATAAAAAGTAATAAAAGGAAGTTAATGCCACACTTGTATAAGACTGGAACTTAGCAATACTGAGAAGTGATTTACAAAGCATTATTAAGCATCTTACTTACAGCAGAAGGGTGTTTAGTAAACCTATCTTTTTAAAGGTTCATAGCTGAATACTAGGCTAATTGCCTTGAAGGGTTATTTTTAAGCCTAGTCAGTAACTCAAAATCATAATCAAACCCTGTACCTTGTGTTGACGAAGCAAGAACCTTAACAATTATGCCAAACCCACCAATTCCTGAATATAGGCCATAACTGTGGCACTTATACGTACGTATCTATATCTATATCTATATATATATATATATATATATATATATATATATATATATATATATATATATATATATATATATATATATGGGGGGCTACATGTGTGTATGTCTGGTAATGTAGCTCAACTGTTGCTTTGGCTGACAGCTTTTCTGCTTCTACTGTTTGGTCACAGGTCACCTGATTAACAGATGTATAAGAGCACTATAATACCAATGCTTGGGAATGTGCCCTTTCCCAGTATTGTGCAGTGTTGAAGTTGGTGTATTTAAGTAGAAGGAGGTGTGGAGAGCACAACTGCTTTCATGGGGATACATGGTTTGCATGCTTCAGGACATAAACTTGGAGCATGCAAACGAAAATCGGTTGTCTTTTGGTGGCGGTACTTTTAGTTTTGATATTTTTTGTCATTTAGCAGAGCTACTATATTATACAGTGTCGACTCATTTCTATACTGATATAAAATATGCTGAACTAAAATATGAAAATATATATTTCTTTATCACTATCCTACCAACACCATCAAGCATTTATCACCATTCTACCCAGATCATCAATTAAGGAAACCACACCATTCACATTAAAAAACAAAACTTCACACACTACACAGAAAAAATAAACCCACATAACCAGCCTCAAAGGTGACAGAGATGAATAAACCCTAACTATTGCTCAGGTGACCCAAATTTAGTTAACAGTTTGGGTGCTTGAAGGTGAGACAAGGAGGATGGGTGAGCTCATTCTGAGGGGAGGGCATGTACTTAGGCACACCTCCTTGGATGATCCCTGGTGGAGTCTTAGGACACATGGGAAGTGCTTCCTACAAGAGCTTTTCATATCTCACAGATGGAGGCATAAACAATACACTGCAAGCCAATTGCTCAGCACCACCTTGGACAGGTTGAGTGTGCACTGTGGCAGGGCCAGGCCTAAAAAAGAAAAACTCCCTCAAGGTTTCTAATTGATATTAGCAGTTAGCATGAGCTCTGGTTCAGGAAGCAGGTCTCTGCTTTCTCTGTTTACTTTAAGCAAACAATTTGACACACATTTCTCTTTCTGTATATATATATATATATATATATATATATATATATATATATATATATATATATATATTTTTTTTTGTGTCTTTCGGCTTTTCCCGGTTAGGGGTCGCCACAGCGGAACGCCGGTCTGCTAATGATTGGTAGTGGATTTTTATGTACCGTGTTACCAGCCCTGACGCACAACCTACCGTAGCACCACCACCGCAGTTTTATATATATATATATATATATATATATATATATATATATATATATATATATATATATATATTTACACACACACACACACACACACACACACACACACACACACACACACACACGCACGCACACTGTTTTATGTGTGTGTGTGTGTGTGTGTGTGTGTGTGTGTGCAGCTGGGGGGACGGACTGTAGATTTCCTTTGCACGGTCTATGAAACTCTGTTTACTTCCTGCAAGTATTTCTAACAGGTTGGCATTACCTCTGCTTGGTGAAATTCAGTGATCATTGTGTTTGTTCCAGCATGCGCAGACCTTTAGGATTCAGAATTAATAATGTGATTTAGGGGGACAGCATCAGGCTTTTGATTCTTTTCATGTTTTCCCCTTTACTGCAGCGGCAGTGCAGTAGCAATGGAATATGTGCTTTAAATCTGAAGACTGTGGAATGAAACCCAAGTGGTGTATTATTACATAACAGTACACTAGTGTTTTCCCCTTCTGAAACTTCAACATTAATTACTATTTTAAGAATCCAGCTTCCATTACATTTCTATTATTTTATTTAACACAGTTGCATTTCTTTTTTTAAACAGTACCCAGTATGCTAGCTACAAACTAGAAATAAGCCTGTCTGCTATTTAGGCTATGAAAACTTGAAATCATTTTTATTCTGCAGACTTGATTTGACAACCAAAGTTTCTGAATGTACAAAGAATAACTCTTTCACTGCACTCCTGGGTTCTCCCTAAGACAGTCATTTATCTCAAAGAGGTCTAATTTACTAAAGGGAAAAATACAGTACCTAACTAACATGAAAGAAGGATTACAATGTACTAGGCATGCATACAATTATGTAGGGTCTCTACTTTTTCATGGAATAGCACAGTTATGTTTTATACTACTGCTGCTGCTGGGAGGATTGTGTTTGCTGCTGCTGGGGCGATTGTGTTATCTGCTGCTGCTGGGGGATTGTGTTATCTGCTGCTGCTGGGGGATTGTGTTATCTGCTGTACTGTGTTGTACTTTAAAGGGAGTAGATGCTGCAGTCCTGTGAATGTCCTCCTCTGGAGGAGTTACCTAGTAACTATGAACCTGTTATCAGTTTGCCATCCATTCCCTATTGCAGTATTACTGGCCTATCATTTTTAATGTAACATAGGCAATTTATTCTTCAAGGGTAACAGGCACTTTATTTGTAGATGAATCAATGAAATATACAGTTGTTTGCTAGCAACAACCTTTTCTTTAGTTACAGATCCCTTTAATGTGGAATAATTTAGATGACTTTACTCAGAGATTTTGCATATTTACTGATATTGGTGGATTGCAATGACAGAAGATTGAATGGCCTTTTACGGTTGAAAGTTTCTGAAATTGGAAGTTTTGTCATTACTGGTTCATACATTTTGTTTCATTGCTTATTAGAAGAATGTTCAAAACTACAAATTTAAAACACATTCTAACAGGAGTTGCTGTATTATACAAGGAATATAACTTAATACAATCAGGAAGGTGAATCAAAGAACTCATACATGTATGCATGGCCCTAAAAAATGAGAAGGAGCCTATGGTTTGAAAACAGCCCAGAAGTAAGCTTAGTCCTCCACTGGCCAGATGCAAAATGAATGTGGGTTTTCATGCCCTTTCAGAGAATGTGAGTTTCAAGGGCAGAGAAGTTTACTGCTCATGTTAAGTCTGTTTTCATTGTGACACTGTATTGTTTGTTTAGCAAATTGCTCAATGTTTGTGCTATTTTATTTCAATATCTGTAATCACTGTAGAAGTAAATAAGAAAACAGTATGCACACTGACAGGTTTGAACAGTGTTTGTGGTAACTGAGGAGAAATAGCCAAGTAATGGAACACTGGAGTGGCTGGGGAGGGGGCTGATGCTGGAGTGGCAGGGGGTTACAGACTATCCATTCAAGTAAAACAAAGCTCATCCCTGTCCGTATTCAAATGCAACTTGGATCTAAGGATGGGTAATAGAAAATGTACTCCAAGATTGTCCCTCATACCAATAATGGATAGAGGCAGTTCCTAAATGCTGCATCCCTTACATGGGGCCCCTCAAATTATCAATGGTATGATCACAGTTATTCTCACTAGGGCTAATGTACAATTATTAGCCATGGAATAGGGAAGACCATTCAGGAAATGTTAATTCAAGCACCAAAAGGGAAACTGGCTAAGCTTAAAATGTCCTCCAAGTGAACCTATGTTGTAGTAGTAAATAGTTTTTAAAAAACTGCCCTTTTTACATCACTAAGTGCTCCTCTCACCCTCCACCCCCCCCCAGTCTTCAACAACTTCTGGCGCCTATGGTTGTTGCTACCCCTGGCAGGCTCTTGCTGAGGTAATACAAGCACAAAAACTGTGCAAACACAGGTTTTTAAACAGAAAGATGAAAGGAATAGAAATAGTCCAAAAAGGCCAATAAAACTACAGATTCTGAGCTGAAACCACTCCTCCAGGTGACAGATAGGCTGTTTCAAAGCTCACCAATCTCACTGATGAACAGAGAAACTTCCCTCTATCTCAGAAAGGTCTAGGCAACACAGAAATTTACAAACAGACCAGAATTCAGCAAAATCTGAAAACTGGACTCTACTAGCTCTAGTAAGGCAGGAAATGAGTGGAGAGATAGAATTTTTTTTTTTCAAACGTTAGAGCAGATACAAGTAAAAAAACACTTTTAAGGCAGGAAAAGGCTATTGCACTTGAGTGTGTAGCCCTTTACAATTAAACAGATGAAAACACACTTAAAAATGATCAATTAAAGTACAATATAAGAATTAAAAAAACAGTTCAAATACGAACAGAAACCACTCCTCTTGTGGTAGATTGGCTACCTAGCGCTTACCACTCCCATTGATAAGCTAGAAGGCTTCCCTCCAACACAGAAAGGCATGGGGGGCTCAGAAGCTTACCAACAGTCCTGGATACAGCAAATCGGTATCTGGACCAGAATAGTTACAGGAAAGGTGGGAAACAAGCGCAAAAGCAGGCTTTTAAACCAGAAAGTTGAAAGAGATGGAAAAACTGCCCAAACGGCCAATAAACTACAATTTCTGGGCCAGAAACCACTCCTCTTGTAGTAGATAGGCTACCTAGTGCTTACCACTCCCACTGATAAGTTAGAAGGCTTCCCTCTAACACTGAAAGGCCTGGGGGACTCAGAAGCTTACCAACAGTCCTGGATACAGCAAATCTGTATCTGGGCTAGACTAGTTACAGGAAAGACAGGAAACAAGTGCAAATGTGGGCTTTTAAACCAGAAAGTTGAAAAAGATGGAAAAACTGCCCAAATGGCCAATAAACTACAATTTCTGGGCCAGGAACCACTCCTCTTGTGGTAGATAGGCTACCTAGTGCTTACCACTCCCACTGATAAGCAAAAAGGCTTCCCTTCAACACAGAAAAGCATGGGGGGCTTAGAACCTTACCAACAGTCCTGGATACAGCAAATCTGTATTTGGACTAGAATAGCTACAGGAAAGGCAGGAAACAAGCTTAGAATTTGTTTTCCAAAAAGCAGCTAAAACAGCACTAAAAACAATTCAAGTGCAGTGCAAGCTAGCACACTTGAGTGTTTTGCAGTATTAAAGCAAATACAGTATAAATAAATGAAATTTATTCAAAATGTAATCTGAACTAAATTCAACTCTTAACAGTCAAAAAGTGGCACAAAATATACTTATCAACTGAGAAGCACACTCAGTCAAAAGACAAGGAAATTTTTTTTTGTTAGTAAAGTGCAAAGGGAGAAAGGAGGAGCAGAAGATAATTCAAGGTTAAGAACCTAAGTGGGTTGGCCTTCTCAAATGTTCTCTCTGTATCAGATAGAATGAACACTAGACTGGGAGGAGTGTCCCAGATCAAATTTACAGTAGGGGCAGGGAACTGCAAAGCCACCAACTATAACAACACCACAAGAATAGGGTGGCTGGGAGGGAGAAAACCAGTTTCAGAACAGATGAGAAAACAGCAAACAAATAGGTTCATAGGTTCATAGGTTTATACTAGGCTATCTGCCCTAAGGCATTTATAAGCCTAGCCCAAAGTTATGTGGCTTACGCCACCCCTTATGTTAGAAATAATGTGCCCATTAATTTGTTGTGCCTCTGTCCAGCAGTGACACAGAGATGATTCCCGGGGTAAACCTACGATCTCCCATCCACAGGTCAAGATTTCTCTTGAACAGAGCCAGCGAGGTGCTCTGCCTCACATGGACCGGGATTTTATTCCACAGCATGGGGAGTCTCTGGGTGATAAATCTATCCCTCCAGCACGTCCTATTTATATCCGTGCTAAGGTTTAAGTCACTTGCTCTAGTGGTTCTGGTGGATTTGGATTTTTTGAGGTGGAGCATGTCCATTAATTCCGGGTTGGTCATGGCCATGTATGTCAGGCACAGGTCACCTCTGAGCAGACGATATGCAACTGAATAGAGTTGGAGTTTCTTCAGTCTGGCAGTATATGACAGGTTTTGGAGTCCCTTTATCCTTTTGGTGAGGAACTTTTGGGGTCTCTCCAATTGCTGCAGGTGTTGGTTGAGATACATCTCGAATGGGGCATTGTACTCGATCATTGGTCTGATAAGTGAAGAGTACAGGGGGACAATGACCTCACTTGATCTGGATGTGAATCCCTTCATGATCAGATGGGCAATGTAGAAGGTCTTTCGAACCACTTTAGCAACGTGAGTGTCAAATGAGAGGCCACTGTCAACCTGGGTACCCAGGTCCCTGATAACCTCTTCTGTGCTTAGTGGGTTGCCACCTATATGGTAGCTTGGGGTTACGTGGTTTTTCCCGAAGGGTATGACTATACACTTTTTTGCGTTTAACTTCAGGCCATGGCTCTGGCACCAGCTAACAGTTTCCGTGAGACCCCTCTGAAGGATGTCTGTGTCCGATGTACTATCCACTATGGCACCCAGTTTGCAGTCATCCGCAAACTTTGTCAGCCATAGTCCTCCTATGTTTGCCTGTACTTCTGAGAAGTAGATGCCGAACAATAGGGGGCCAAGGACTGAGCCCTGTGGGACACCACTTGTAACTGGCTTGAAGTCTGACATGGCTCCAGCAACTCTAACCCTGTGGGTTCTGTCCTTTAGCCAGTTTGCAACCCATCTTGTGACATATGGGTTTACATTTAAGCTGGTAAGTTTCTCTATGATACCCAAGTGGCGTATTGTGTCGAAAGCTTTTGCAAGGTCAAGGTAGGCTGTATGGACTGCCTTTCCCTCATCAATGGCCTTGGTAACTGTTTCGAAGAAGTTGACCAGGTTCAAAAGGCAAGATCTGCCCTTGACAAAGCCAAACTGGGTTGGGTCCAAGGTCTGCAAGTCCCCTATGTCCTTGTTTAGGAGTTCCATTATGATCCTCTCCATAGCTTTGCAGACCAGGCTTAAGCTTATGGGGCGGTAATTACCAGGGTCCGTAGAGGCACCACCTTTGTGGAGTGGGACCACAGTTGCTGTACGCCACTCCTTGGGCACATATCCTGTGGTAAGGCTAAGATTAAACAGCTGCCTTATGTGCGGGTTTAGTTCTTCATTGAGTTCATGTAGCACACAGCCGGGGACACCATCCGGTCCCATTGATGCTGTGTTTTTAGCTTTAGAGAGAGCAGCTTTCACCTGCGCATTTGAGATGTCTGGGAGGCTACACTCTGTTGGGATAGTTATCTCTCCTTTTGGGGGGGGGGAGGGGGGTGAAGTTTGCGCTGAACCTGTCTGCCAGTATGTTGGCAATGTCTGTGGGCTCAGTGATTTTTGTATCATTTTGGACTAATTCTGAGCATATCTGGGAGTTTCCACCCAGGTTTCTGACATAGCTGAAGAAGGCCTTATGATTGTCTTTTGAATCTATGGCAATTTTTTTCTCAAAGTTGGCCTTTGATGATTTTATGAGGGATCGTAGTTTCTTGCTAGTACTGATCAAAGATGCCTTCCCTTTTTGGGATTTTGCTCTATCATGTAATAGCTTTCTCCTCTTATTGTAAAGTTTGTTTATGGTTAGGGTCCACCAGACTGGACGTTTGCCCTTGGTGGAAAGAGTCTTGGTTTTATTTGGGATTGCCTGATCCATGCAGTCCTGAAGGTGTTCATAGAAGCCATTTGTAAGGGCTTCCGCAGCTTGGGTTGTGGTTTCCATTGGCTAGGGGGCCTTGAAGGATACCACACCTGTCTTGAGTAGTGTGAAGTTTGCTTTAGAGAAGTTCTTCACTGTGGTCTTTTTTGTTTGGGGTGGGGGCAGGATGTGGATTTTTAGTGAGATTAGTTTATGATCTGATCTCACCAAAGAGGGATATACTTCCGGTGTGGAGCATTTTGTCCCCATGTTTGTGATGATGAGATCTAGTATATTTTCTCCTCTTGTGGGGACGGTGACTAGTTGTTCCATGGCATTTGAATTTATGAACTCCAGGAACCTTTGGGCTAGAAAATTGGGGCTTGAGTAATGTTCCCAGTCTATATTCGGGTAGTTGAAGTCACCCAATATGATGGTGTTTGGTGATACATTTATACCCTCCAGTGTCTTCAGGAAGGCTGTGTGGGTTTCCTGAGTTTGAGAGGGTGGCCTGTAGCATGCTACAAATTGTAGAGCAGTTTTGCCTATGGTTAATTGCACCTGGATGGTTTCTGATGCTTCATGCGTAGCCACCAACCTGGAGGTGTGGGTATCCTTGATGAATATGGATACACCCCCTCCTTTTGTGGTATGGTCCGGGTTTTGGGGCAGGAACGCATGATATGAGGTAAAACCTGATAGTGCCGGGGTGCTCTCAGGAGCCTTGAACCAGGTTTCAGTCACAGCACAGACATCGATGTTCTCCATACTGAGAAGGGCCTCGAGTGCGTGCATTTTGAGATTTAGACTTCTGGCATTGAGCAGCATTACCCTTAGTTTCTTCCCGTTTTTGTTTTCTAGGGTGGTAGGTTTAGAATTTGAGCCTTTCCTAAAAAAGGCACTATGGGGGTGGCAAGAGCCTTAGCCAATATCCGGAATCCCAGGGTGACAGGTGCAAGCCGTCCCTTGCGAAGCAGCGTGGCTTGTCAAGCATGTCATCCCAAGCAGACAGACACTGGATCCCCTTTGAATGACACCAGAAATTAAGCCAATTGTTAAAGCTGATCATCTTGTCACTATATTGTGGCATCATTCTTGGTGAAGGAAGGATACTGCTCAGGGTCAGGGTCATACCTGCCTGGGCTACATAATCAGAGAGCTCCTCTATGTCTCTTTTCATGTAGTCCAGGGAGGTACGTCTCAGGTCGTTCACACCAGCATGGACAATGACTGTGTCATACTTGTACTTGCGGTGGAATCACCTTAGTGCTTGTGTTATGTGGCGGATTCTAGCGCCCGATAGGCAGCTTACTGTGACCTTCTCCTTGTTCAGCCTTATATTCAGCAAATATATAAAATAATTCAGTCAGGCAAAAAATTAAGACACTGCAGAACTCTGAAAAGTTAAAGTGCCAAGGAATATGTTTATTAGATTGTTTGAGAAGCACTCCAGTCAGAACACAATGAGATTCTAACAGTGTATGCAGGAATTTACAAACAGGGACTATTTTTAAATTAGCAAGCCTTGTAACAATCAGATAAAACAAAAGCTGTTAGACCAGTTTTATAAACTTTAACACCACCACAGGTATGGGGGGGGGGGCAGTTTCAGAACAGATGAGAAAACAGCAAACAAAGTCAGCAAATATATAAAATAATTCAGTCAGGCAAAAAATTAAGACAATGCAGAACTCTGAAAAGTTAAACTGCCAAGGAATATACTTATCAGATTGTTTGAGAAGCACTCCAGTTAGAACACTAGGAGATTCTAACAGTGTAACGTTTGTTTACCGGGAAAGTCCGACTTGGAACAAAGCCAATTTTCAGCAGAGGCCTGGATAGAAATGCTCCAGACACATGTCTTTGTAACGTGGCAGGAAACCGGAGCACCTGGAGAAAACACACACCAATGCAGGGAGGACATGGAGATTCCGCACAGAAGGCACCCTAGCCGAGAATTGAACTGGAGAACCTCTTGCTGTGAAGTGACAATGCTACTGCTGCACCACTGCCCTGTCTTGCTTCTGTTCCAGAAGGCCACCTCAGAGGGAGTTCAGATTGCACGCAAAAATCATTTGACTGTAGCAGCCCAAGTAATGTCTTGTGTACAGACTGCAGATTATAGCTTTACCAGCCCAAGTAGTGCCTTGTTTACAGTCTGCAGATTATAACTTTACCAGCCCAAATAGTGTCTTGTGTACAGTCTGCAGATTATTGTGTACAGTTTGCAGACTATAGCTTTACCAGCCCAAGCAGTGCCTTGTTTACAGTCTGCAGATTATAACTTTACCAGCCCAAATAGTGCCTTGTATGCAGTCTGCAGATTATTGTGTACAGTCTGCATACTATAGGTTTACCAGTCCAAGCAGTGCCTTGTGTGCAGTTTGCAGATTATAGCTTTAAGAATCCAAGTAGTGTCTTGTGTACAGTCTGCAGATTATAGCTTTACCAGTCCAAGTAGTGCCTTGTGTACAGTCTGCAGTTTATATCTTTACCAGCCCAAGTAGTGCCTTGTTTACAGTCTGCAGATTATAACTTTACCAGCCCAAATAGTGTCTTGTGTACATTCTGCAGATTATTGTGTACAGTCTGCAGACTATGGCTTTACCAGTCCAAGTAGTGCTTTGTGTACAGTCTGCAGATTATAGCTTTAAGAGTCCAAGTAGTGCCTTGTGTACAGTCTGCAGATTATAGCTTTACCAGCCCAAATAGTGCCTTGTGTACAGTCTGCAGATTATAGCTTTACCAGCCCAAGTAGTGCCTTGTTTACAATCTGCAGATTATAACTTTACCAGCCCAAATAGTGTCTTGTGTACAGTCTGCAGATTATTGTGTACAGTCTGCAGACTATAGCTTTACCAGCCCAAGCAGTGCCTTGTTTACAGTCTGCAGATTATAACTTTACCAGCCCAAATAGTGCCTTGTATGCAGTCTGCAGATTATTGTGTGCAGTCTGCATACTATAGGTTTACCAGTCCAAGCAGTGCCTTGTGTACAGTTTGCAGATTATAGCTTTAAGAATCCAAGTAGTGTCTTGTGTACAGTCTGCAGATTATAGCTTTACCAGTCCAAGTAGTGCCTTGTGTACAGTCTGCAGTTTATAGCTTTACCAGCCCAAGTAGTGCCTTGTTTACAGTCTGCAGATTATAACTTTACCAGCCCAAATAGTGTCTTGTGTACATTCTGCAGATTATTGTGCACAGTCTGTAGACTATAGCTTTACCAGTCCAAGTAGTGCCTTGTGTACAGTCTGCAGATTATAGCTTTAAGAGTCCAAGTAGTGCCTTGTGTACAGTCTGCAGATTATAGCTTTACCAGCCCAAATAGTGCCTTGTGTACAGTCTGCAGATTATAGCTTTACCAGCCCAAGTAGTGCCTTGTTTACAGTCTGCAGATTATAACTTTACCAGCCCAAATAGAGTCTTGTGTACAGTCTGCAGATTATTGTGTACAGTCTGCAGACCATAGCTTTACCAGTCCAAGTAGTGTTTTGTGTACAGTCTGCAGATTATAGCTTTACCAGTCCAAGCAGTGCCTTGTATACAATCTGCAGATTATAGCTTTACCAACCCAGGCAGTGTCTTGTGTACAGTCTGCAGATTATAGGTTTACCAGCCCAAGTAGTGCATTGTGTACAGTCTGCAGATTATAGCTTTACCAGTCCAAGTAGTGTCTTGTGTACAGTCTGCAGATTATAGCTTTACCAGTCCAAGCAGTGCCTTGTGTACAGTCTGCAGATTATAGCTTTACCAGCCCAAGCTGTGCCTTGTGTACAGTCTGCAAATTATAGCTTTACCAGCCCAAGTAGTGCATTGTGTGCAGTTTGCAGATTATAGCTTTACTTATTGCTGGCATCAGTGGGTAGAACATGTCAACAGTCCCCACTTGAGTGTTTTATTTGCTTGCCAGTGACTTTTGTTCTGCTCAAATTACACATGAAATGAAAAACAATGGTGTGATTTATTAATCCCAGTTCATGGACTCATCTGTAATTTTTTGCAAAATATCATGGATTTTTTTCAGTATCACTGCTGTACCATGCATCTCGAGATTTGAGTGAAAATGTTTCATTGATTAATATATTGGTATAGAATGAGACCAGAATTACAGAATTGACTGAATTATTTATTCTATTTGTTATAGGAAAATTATTATTACAGAATATAAGTGATAGAGCACAGTGCTGAGCTATGTGCTTCAGTTGTATTAAATGGTAATTCATATAAAACTGAGGAGAAATGCTAGGAGAGTTAGTGGATGTGATCAGTGTATGACTGATTGCCAAAATGAAGAACAGCAGTAAATCAGTGATAGTATACCAAACATGCAAAATCTGATTATATTACTTGACCCCAAAACCTAACATGCCAGTTAGCTGGGAAATTTTGCTATGCTCCTCAGTGGTCTCCTGAGCTTCATACCTAGTAACTAATAATGAAACTGAATGCATCTGTGACTGTATCAATATGCAAGTATAATCAAAGACACTGGAACACAGTTTTGATGTAATACATTTCATTGGAACAACATATGTTTTTCAATTGCTCAAATTTTCAGACTAGCAGGAGACCTTCATTGGGGGTAATTAAGTTACTGATGCTTAATACTGTATTTAACACCAGTAACTTAACTTCTAATGAAAGTCTCCTGTCAGCCCAAAAGCTCAAGTAACTGCAAAACCTATCTTGGTTCATTAAAGGTATTACATCACATTTGTGTTTTGGTGGTTTTGTGTCTTCTGTTAGTGGACCAACATGGCATTTCTTATTTTTCTCTACTGCGCTTGAATAATATGATTCTAAACATGTATATTCAACTGATATGTCTAAGAGTTTTCCTTCCTACACTAACCTTATTTGTTCTACAAAATATTTATTTGTATATGTTTTGTGTACTTTATCATTAAACATTACGTGAGAAAAAAATCAAAGCCTTAGAAGATGAAATATCCTCTTTAACCACTAGGTGGCAGAAATGGCTTTAGTACTTAACCAAGTAAACTTCTTTGGCCAAGTTTCAAAAATGTCTACCAAATGTAACAGCAAAGGGGCACACAGATTAAAATCATGGTGGAACTCACTTCAGTATTTTATAAGGCACCCAAAGCACAGTTGCTGAAATCTTTTCAGATCTTGATTTAACTATAAATATTGCAAATACTGTAATTTTCAGCACTATTTTATGTGTGCATTTTTAATAAAAATAAAATATATTTGCAATGCATTCTGGTTACATCTGACTATATATTTTTTGGCATGTGTAAGAAGAACAAGTTTCTGACTTGCATTAAAGTACTGATTAAATAAATTTTTAGAATGAAAGAACTTTGATCGAGTGTCAGTTTAAGTTTGATAAAGACTCACCTATGTGTTACTAGTTAGTAGCTATAGTCAGGAATAACAGAATTTGAGGTAGCATGCATTTTTCTGTGGGATGTGAAGTCTAAAACTCAAATGCATGTCATTATTTAATTACTTCAGTCCTCAGTGATTTGCTATAAAATCACAAATTTTATGAGGGATAAACAAAAAAATATGAGGTAAAAATCCAGACAGTTGATGTATAATCATAGGTAACAAAGTGGACTGACTAACTACCTAGGAAAGGAAAAAAGAACACTGTTCAAAATTGTTCTTCTCCTTCTTTTGGCTTTTCCCGGTTAGGGGTCGCCACAGTGGAACACCTGTCCACTCATGATTGGCAATGAAGTTTTTACGGAGTCGAGTTGCCAGCCCAGCGCCCAACCTTCCACAGAAGGCAGGCACACGCACGCACTCATGCCTAGGGCCAATTTAGAGTATCCAATCCACCTACTGCATGTCTTTGGGATGTGGGAGGAAACAGGAGCACCCGGAGGAAACCCATGCGACCGCAGGGAGGACATGCAGACTCCACACAGAAGGCACCCCAGCCGAGGATCGAACTGGAGAACCTCTATTTATGGAAATAAAACTTAAAGAACAGTACCTCAGAAAACAAAATACATCTAGAAATACCATTCTTAATATCATGCATCATAATGTAATGTTCTCCAGTAAGTTTTTGCTTTTACAAGCCTAAAGTCTTACTTCTTTGGAAGCATACTGACTTCAGACCCCTCAACTTCATCTGTAAAGCATTATGTGCTGGTCCTAGCTTGTGCTTTATTTCCAATTGTAAATTAGTGTTAACCATGTTGGGGATTCGGTTTCAGATACCTGGACATCCTTAAAAGCAATGCCTTCAAGGAAAAATGTCTCAGATGATACTGTCTTTCTGATGAGAGCAAACACTTTCTTTTGTGTAATGTCCTATTTAGGACTACAGTAGTTGATATTCCCGTGGAGACTTCAACTACACAGGAATAGTGATACATGACCTGGAATGCTATCTGCTTGTTGAATGTAAGTATGGCTGTACTGCCAGCAATTTTGACAGTAGTACTGGTGGATTATAGATGAGAAAATGTCGGTGAGACTCAGAGGCATGGCCCACACTACTTATGGCCAACGTATAGAAAAATGCAAATAAAAATACAAACTGAAAATGCAAAAAACAACTGCACATTAGGGCTACATGTTACTTTATGCCAAATAGCAGCTGGTGAGGATAACATATGCAAATGAGCTACACAGTATGAAAAGCAAAGCAGGTGCAGTTCATAAATGGATGTGATGCATTCCAATACTCCCTACTTGAAACTATGTCATATTGCAATTCCAGTGATGCATTAACAATAAGTGAGAAGGTCACTGAAAAACCAATCAGTAAAAACAAAATGAAAACTCCAGCAAAGCTAGAACCTCCACTGAATGACCTCCCAAACCTTTTGTATCAGAGGCACATGGGATATATGCAAATGACCCTTATGAGCATCAGGTGTTTCAGCTAACTGGCGATTCTGAATGCCATTGCCCATGATTTATGATGCATATTTCGGCCTTGTTATGACCTTGTCAGCACAGCACAAGCAGAGTGTTTGACTAAGCATAAGAAATACAGGGCTGTTATACCCAGCTGATGTCTGACATGATGGACATCAGCTGGGTATAACAGCCCTGTGTTTCTGTCAGACATCAGCTGGGTATAACAGCCCTGTATTTCTTATGCTTAGTCAAACACTCTGCTTGTGCTGTGCTGATGAGGTCATAACAAGGCTGAAATATGCATATCCACAGCTAGTGGGGTTTGGCATTATTGGCCTGAAATTGTCCATTAAAATGATGAAACAAGTAATGGGCATTCAGAATCACCAATTAGCTAAAACACCTGATGTTTAAA